>NC_137510.1:17112500-17120000 GCF_041902795.1 Electrophorus electricus
TCCCCTCCTTCTCCACACAATGTTTATAGGCCTCAAAATCCACCTCTCGCATGGCACACACATGGTCAATACGGCAGCCCTCATTACACACTGCAAGGTCATAGTTCACTGAGTTGAAGCCATAATACTTTTGGAGGTAACAGTTGTCGTTTGCTATCCGTTCTAAGATGTGGTGCATGGAGGCTGGGGAGGCATCTGGCACTCTGAAAGCTTCAGTCAGCCGATACTCCTTCTCCCAGCGTGTCTCTGCAATGTTTGCACGGCTCAGGTTCAGGTAGTAGGTCACCACATCCTGAATTATGATGGAGAAAACAAATATGTAGTTGTTTCTTTCAAATTTTAATTGGAGAAAATTGCTTAACAGTTTGGATATTTTATCATTTTGGTGATGTACATTTTTAAAAAAAATGTGCTTCCAGCTAAATATTGTTCTTTTGTCATACCTTAACTAAAAGTGTTTTGCTGTCATACTCAAACACTCGAATGCCAGGGTTATTTGCCCCATCTGCTACACCAGGCAGTGTTGTTTTCCAAGGTGTGACTCCTGGAGTCACAAACATGGCACTGATTGGAGATCCTGTGGAAAAAATAGTAGTGTTATTTTTGTCATGGATTAAGTAGGCATAATGTCCATTCTAATATGTCATTTGTGTATTAGAATTAGATTTGTAAACTATTAATGTGAAGCACCTGATGTACTGTAAAACATTCGAAAGCTGTCTGTATGGTGATGACCAAAGAACTGGCCAATTATAATATCATGATGCTTCTGAACAAGGTCCACATAGTGCTTATTAAATTCAGCTTTGAACCATGGCTTATGTCGCTTCTTCTCAAAAAAGCCTGGGGGAACATGGCCAATGATGTATACCTATTAAGGAAAAAACATCCTATGAGCACGATGAGATTATAATTTGGAAACCAAAATTACTGAACACATACAACTTGTCTTCTTTTCATTTGTGATTTTTGTGAAAAATATTGGTAAATCATAAAAATGTGACCTTTTCCTTGGCTTTGGCAGCCTCAGTGAGCACTTGATCTGCCCATGTAAACTGGTCTGCTGGGTCCTTAAGATTTTCTGTGACTTTATTCTGGTCATAGTACAGATTAGTGTTCAGAACCAGCACTCTGAATCCAGTTTGATTCAACAGCTTCTCTGTATAGTATCCACCTAGAAATAGAAGACTAACTCTTAAATGTGGATGTCCTTTTCCAAAATGATATCTTTGAATAAAGAGCCTCTGTCAGATCCATGGTACGTTTGAGTACCATGTTAAATGCTGCTATGCTCGGTGAAGTTGTGGTACTTTGCTTTACCTCTCTTAAAAGTTTCTCTTGATGGAGGGTCCAGCCAGCTCTCCCATAATTTTTGTATCTGCTCATAGATGAGGTTTTGCTCAGGTGGCAGTTGGCTTTTTGGATGGTAGTCATGATTCCCCAGAGCTGAGTAGACCTTTGTATCTAAAAAAGCAAAGGCCCATAGTAAAATTGCATTGCTTATCTATTGACCTAGCTAAAACAGATATAGAACGCTTCGTGTTTGCCAGTATATACTAGGAAAGAGCTCCTTTATGGTGTGGGTGAGGTTGCCTATTATGCTGAGGACTGCCTCTTCTCCCAGATCCTCATTAGGTATGTGAGGAGTATCATCTCTGTAGTAAAGATTTTAAATATACTTTATTTTGTATGATAGCAGAAAGTGCTGATGGGAATAAGTAATTTTATATTAACATGTATTATATGTATATTAACAAATATTTGCCATCTTATGGAAAATATTAAAATAACATTAAGTCCTTGTTTCTTAAATTATTTTAACACAGTCTCAACATCTCTGATGTCTTCTTAAGGGCTTTTACACATTACATTATCAGCAGAAGTAAAGTTAATTGGAATTAAAGAAACAAGACAAATGCTTTCGCAAAAAAAGAATGAGTAAAAATTTGGTTACTTTGGGTAAAAAATAGCTGTAGCCTAAATATGTTGAGATTGTACAGTTATACAAAATATGTTCATTGTAAGATGCATGTCAACAAAGAATAAATACCCAGTCCAAATGATAAAATCTGGATCAGGCAGAATATCCCTCATGGCATGTACAGAGGAATTTATGAGGTCCCATGGTGAATCACAGAGATAGTCTCCAAATTTACCCGCATGTGGGGTAGGACGACTACCACTTGAAACACAAACTGATTCTGAGTTCCCATTCCCTAGATTGTAGGTAGGATCCCAGTGGAGGTCAGTGATATGCCAAAAACTCCCTAAAATGAACAAATGTAAATATGTAGATGCAACTTAGACTGACCTGTTGGGAAGAAGGCATTACTACTTTCCAACAATGCCTTATTTTTCATCTAAAGCATTTTGTAATATGTCTGCTATGACTTTAAAACTAAACCACTCAGTCTTGATATGTGCTGGAGCTCATACCTCATCTTACAACTACTGCATGGGTTCCTGACTCCTAATCTGTTTTATGAAAGAACATGCTGTCCTTAGTTTAAACTGTATAACTTTCTATGGTGTTATACATTCAACACATAGTTAATAGTCTTTATTCTAATTATACTTTTAAATGAATGTTTTACTATCTTCAGAGCGTATTAGATAAACTCATAAAGGCTCACCTGCTAACACCTTTCCTTGCCCATAGAAAGTTAAAATACTGAAAAAAACCATTTTCCAGATACAATCCATAGTGCCACTCAACAAACAGCCAAGACAGATGGTCTATCAGTGACAGTTTAAGCATTAGCCAACAACAAAGATATGTGACAGTAATGACAGTAATATGAATGATAAGACAGGCCAGTTGAAGCCAACAGGATGACTAGGCTGAATATATCACCCCATCAATGTGTACATTAGAATCAGTGACAAACACTGCTGATGTAACTTGCATGTAGATAAAAAGGAGGAAAAAAAAACATGAGAGGTCCAAATAGTACATTTTTATAAGATTATTCCCAAAATATAGCTGTTGTATCACTGATCAGTAGCTACAATTGTTCCATTCATTCATCCAACATCTTAAATGAAAGTAAGATAAGAAATGTGTCTATGGTCTTGAAATAGTGGTTTATTTTTGCTCATGTGGTTGTGTGTGCTTTCCAAATGAATGTATAAATGAAAGAGTCCCTGTAAATACTGTAATATTATCTTCTTCAGTCTCACAAATTATTAAGGGCAAAGTTCATTATCCCATTCTCAGCTAGCCCACTGTTTGATGTAGTTCTCATTATTCCTACTTTCACAGTGGCTATATTTCAATAATTTATTATGCTGTCGCACAGCATTTGAGCTGCATCAACTCTTTTAGGTCTTATGCCTTAGTCAGAATCATCATTGTGGCATAACTAGTTGTCAATCATTGACAGAATTTAAGTGTTCTCTTTCATCATCTTGTGTTCAAGGTCCACCTATGGGAGGGACTCCCATACCCGAAGCATAGCTATCATATAAGTTTGTATGCCAGTGTAAAGAACCATGGAGTCTAGCTTGGCATACAGGATCACATTTCCAATGCTGAAGGAACCTCTGCCATCTTCCTGACATATTGGACACAAGCATGCTTCTTGCAAATGCAACATCTTTGCTTAATCAACTATTTTCTGACTTTTAATTAATTGTCCATAGGAGGGCACATCCTTTTGGATTCAATATAATCAATGTACAGAGACACATTTCTATATGTGCTCAAAATTAGAACTTTAGTTTTGTACCACCTAATCTTCTGGAGATGGCAATAGCTTGGCACATTATAACAGGTACAGGACATAAGTTCTAAGATGTCTTATTTGCATGCCAGTATTTTTTATAAGATTATTCTCTAAGTCAAATGAAATCAAAACATACATTTCTTTTGGTATGAAGCTGAACAATAAAGAATTTAAAAGATAGTTGAAGATAGTGGACATTCTGAGAACAAACTATCACTTACATCTTAAGGTTATAGACACAGTCTGTTGGATTAATACACTAATATTACACTAATATGTAATATTACATGGATGCTGTTCCTCCCATCCAAGTTTCACTGGCCAGCAATCCAGCTGTTTTACCACATGCTGATCTTGAGAACAGGCTGCCACAAATCTTGCTGTTGACTAGCCAGCTCTTTTAACCCTGCACTAAAAAAAAGCACGTGTATGATGGTAAACATCCTGGGTCATTCACCCAGCCTTAGGAAATAACAACTGCCTTTCCTCCTTCCATATGCAAAGCACATGAAACTACTGGAGATACATGGCCTCTCTGGTTTGGAGTGTAAGGATATGGCAACCTTTGGCATGGGGGAGCCCCCAGTCATTGAATCCTCAATAGCCTGGCAAGTCAACCCATAAAACAGATGTCTGCTTGCACTACCCAATCTTTCTCTCCTAATCAAATAGACAATTTCCAAGCCTGTTACAGAGCCCCATCCTACATGGTTAGAGCTCTAAATATTTTATCCCTGCTATCCCTTACCAGTGCAAACTTATGGAAAACAGGAGCAAGCAGGGTTGGGCGATGCTGTGGAAAGAGACTGTATGTATGTGTGTGTATATATTACATACATTTTATATATATATATATATATATATATATATATATATATATATATATATATATATATATATATATATATATATATATTATTACACAGTTATTAGCCTAAATCATTATTAAATGTTCTTTGAATGTTCAGAAACTTATTAATTTCTGTGTAAACTGTTTGACAGAATGACTGACTGTTTTTATGACAGCTATACCTAGATAAATGGTAACCTTTAGCTCTACATATTTTTAATTAATTACCCATTGCCAATAAAAAAAACTTTATTATTAAATTAGCAATAGGTGTAGTACCTGGTACACTATCTTTGATATATTTTGATTTAACACCAACATATGCTTACAAAATTTTTTAGAGTGTCATAAAAATGTTCAGCAGTGTATTTGGAATGTTTTGCAGTATTGTAACTCACATCGACATATTTATATGACAGTGTAAAGGTTTGTTGTCTGGTTTTAAGATACAATCCATGAAAAGCAAAAATGTATGTGTATGCAGTGTGGTACAAGCTTAAGAGAAGAAAACAAAGGCTTAATTACAGCCTTAATTAAGAGTTTACTTGCAAGAGTGCATCCTTTGTGGCCACAGCCAGCAGTCCTGGGACAGTAGAGGATGTCCCCTCCTTCTCCACACAATGTTTATAGGCCTCAAAATCCACCTCTCGCATGGCACACACATGGTCAATACGGCAGCCCTCATTACACACTGCAAGGTCATAGTTCACTGAGTTGAAGCCATAATACTTTTGGAGGTAACAGTTGTCGTTTGCTATCCGTTCTAAGATGTGGTGCATGGAGGCTGGGGAGGCATCTGGCACTCTGAAAGCTTCAGTCAGCCGATACTCCTTCTCCCAGCGTGTCTCTGCAATGTTTGCACGGCTCAGGTTCAGGTAGTAGGTCACCACATCCTGAATTATGATGGAGAAAACAAATATGTAGTTGTTTCTTTCAAATTTTAATTGGAGAAAATTGCTTAACAGTTTGGATATTTTATCATTTTGGTGATGTACATTTTTAAAAAAAATGTGCTTCCAGCTAAATATTGTTCTTTTGTCATACCTTAACTAAAAGTGTTTTGCTGTCATACTCAAACACTCGAATGCCAGGGTTATTTGCCCCATCTGCTACACCAGGCAGTGTTGTTTTCCAAGGTGTGACTCCTGGAGTCACAAACATGGCACTGATTGGAGATCCTGTGGAAAAAATAGTAGTGTTATTTTTGTCATGGATTAAGTAGGCATAATGTCCATTCTAATATGTCATTTGTGTATTAGAATTAGATTTGTAAACTATTAATGTGAAGCACCTGATGTACTGTAAAACATTCGAAAGCTGTCTGTATGGTGATGACCAAAGAACTGGCCAATTATAATATCATGATGCTTCTGAACAAGGTCCACATAGTGCTTATTAAATTCAGCTTTGAACCATGGCTTATGTCGCTTCTTCTCAAAAAAGCCTGGGGGAACATGGCCAATGATGTATACCTATTAAGGAAAAAACATCCTATGAGCACGATGAGATTATAATTTGGAAACCAAAATTACTGAACACATACAACTTGTCTTCTTTTCATTTGTGATTTTTGTGAAAAATATTGGTAAATCATAAAAATGTGACCTTTTCCTTGGCTTTGGCAGCCTCAGTGAGCACTTGATCTGCCCATGTAAACTGGTCTGCTGGGTCCTTAAGATTTTCTGTGACTTTATTCTGGTCATAGTACAGATTAGTGTTCAGAACCAGCACTCTGAATCCAGTTTGATTCAACAGCTTCTCTGTATAGTATCCACCTAGAAATAGAAGACTAACTCTTAAATGTGGATGTCCTTTTCCAAAATGATATCTTTGAATAAAGAGCCTCTGTCAGATCCATGGTACGTTTGAGTACCATGTTAAATGCTGCTATGCTCGGTGAAGTTGTGGTACTTTGCTTTACCTCTCTTAAAAGTTTCTCTTGATGGAGGGTCCAGCCAGCTCTCCCATAATTTTTGTATCTGCTCATAGATGAGGTTTTGCTCAGGTGGCAGTTGGCTTTTTGGATGGTAGTCATGATTCCCCAGAGCTGAGTAGACCTTTGTATCTAAAAAAGCAAAGGCCCATAGTAAAATTGCATTGCTTATCTATTGACCTAGCTAAAACAGATATAGAACGCTTCGTGTTTGCCAGTATATACTAGGAAAGAGCTCCTTTATGGTGTGGGTGAGGTTGCCTATTATGCTGAGGACTGCCTCTTCTCCCAGATCCTCATTAGGTATGTGAGGAGTATCATCTCTGTAGTAAAGATTTTAAATATACTTTATTTTGTATGATAGCAGAAAGTGCTGATGGGAATAAGTAATTTTATATTAACATGTATTATATGTATATTAACAAATATTTGCCATCTTATGGAAAATATTAAAATAACATTAAGTCCTTGTTTCTTAAATTATTTTAACACAGTCTCAACATCTCTGATGTCTTCTTAAGGGCTTTTACACATTACATTATCAGCAGAAGTAAAGTTAATTGGAATTAAAGAAACAAGACAAATGCTTTCGCAAAAAAAGAATGAGTAAAAATTTGGTTACTTTGGGTAAAAAATAGCTGTAGCCTAAATATGTTGAGATTGTACAGTTATACAAAATATGTTCATTGTAAGATGCATGTCAACAAAGAATAAATACCCAGTCCAAATGATAAAATCTGGATCAGGCAGAATATCCCTCATGGCATGTACAGAGGAATTTATGAGGTCCCATGGTGAATCACAGAGATAGTCTCCAAATTTACCCGCATGTGGGGTAGGACGACTACCACTTGAAACACAAACTGATTCTGAGTTCCCATTCCCTAGATTGTAGGTAGGATCCCAGTGGAGGTCAGTGATATGCCAAAAACTCCCTAAAATGAACAAATGTAAATATGTAGATGCAACTTAGACTGACCTGTTGGGAAGAA
>NC_137510.1:17125000-17310000 GCF_041902795.1 Electrophorus electricus
TGTAACTAGTTAGCAAGCTAGCTCGGAGCCATGTCGTGAAAAGATTTAGATACAAATCCTTAAATTATGATTTGCTTAACCAATATCCAGTGAAGTGACGATAGAGCACGATAAATATTTTTCTTTTCCTGGTACAAGTCAGAAAACTAGCCGCTACATTTTGGACCAGTTGTTTGAGGTAAGACTACCAGATTCAGTCCCAGGTAAAGGGAATTATAGTAATCAATATGTGAAGAAATTAATACCAGAATCATGTTTTCTATATCCTTATAGAAACTCAACACAGTTCTAGGAAAAAAGATGAATGCAGCTAAGGCTCTGTTATTCTTTGTGAAAGTGTTTCCATTAACTTCACAGATTGTGGCTTACTAACCTAAGTTCCTGGCTAGATAGCTAACTGAGCCAAGTGCTAACTTTTTAACAGTTTGGTATTAAGGTAATTTACCCAGAAATAAGATACCTAATGTTAGATAGCTAGCTGCTGTTTCAGAAAGAGCCATGTCTTTGATCGATTGCTTTAGGGCTGTTTGGATGACGAATGTTGATAATGTAGGCTATTTTTTTTCTCTCAGGATCATATGGAGAGGCCAGTATGGGTGGTGGATACACACAGTCACCAGGGGGCTTTGGCTCACCTGCTGCTTCCCAAGGAGGAGACAAAAAAGGGGTCAGCCTCTCGTTCTTTGGAAGTCTAAAACATTTGGAAGGCAAACCATTGTACACACAGCGAGTGGGTATTTGCATGACCTTTAGTAATTTTACTGAATGCACCTTCCATTTTGTCTGAATTTTGTAGCGGACCCGGGCACAGCAGATTGTTCCCTGTACAGTGTCACAGCTGATGACCGCAACCCAAGCAGAGGATGTTTTCCGTGCAGGCGAGGTTGAAGTTGCACAAGTAGGTTTCATTTCTCATTTTTACAATCATAATTAAAAAGATAACGGTGTGCTTCTCATGCTTCTACTGCTATCTAATGATCATATACATTGCTGAGTTATTTTTCATTTATATAAATTCTTTAAATGCTCTAATGCAAACTTCCTAAGGCCACTTTTCAACTTGTCATAAATATTATGAGCTTTGTGTTTTTTCTAACTGGGATGTGTAACTGTTTCCCTTTTCTTATAAAGGTCACCATTGTTGGGATCATCAGAAGCACAGATAAATCCATGACTAACATACAGTACAAAGTGGACGACATGACGTGGGCTCCTATGGATGTGAAGCAATGGGTAGACACAGAGGTAAAGTCGAAGCAAGTTCTTCAAGATGAATGATTATGAAACTCGTAATGTACAATCAGAAAACTGAAATAAAATCAGTTTTATGTATTGTGTTTTTTTATACCTTACAGTGACATTTCTTTCTCTTAGGATCCCAATGTGGACAGTTCTGTCATCCATCCAGACACATATGTCAAGGTTTCTGGCAACCTCAGATCCTTTCAGGTAAAGAGGCATATTTTTTTTGAAAATCACTGGTATGAAATGTAGGAAATACTGGTTGAAACTGGTTGATGCATTTTGGCACTATCGTGTGGTTGGAAGCATCTGCTATTGCTGTACTAACTTCATTGGCTCGATTTCGGTCCAGTTTTATAACATTCTCTTTGCATGTTTTAAATTATTTGTTAGATTGTATACATTGTGTTTTGATGTACCTTAATGCATTCTAACACTTCTAATTTGTTATTATTTGTGTTTTGCTTATTTGCTGTATAGTGTTTGCAATTTTCGACCACAATCTGTTTACGCAATCTGTTGAGAGCATGTCTGAAATATATGCAAATATCACTATGAGCTAAGTAACTAAAGCTCTATAACTATACTATAGTATAGTACATTTACTCAGATAAGCAGTACAATTTTGTTACACATTAAGTAATTGATTGAGTGTGCATCGTTATATCTCCTTCAAGGACATCAATTTGAAGTGTTGGCATAGTATACCTTAATGTATGCTTTCAGATTAAGTAGACTGCTTCATATCTTATTGTACCTTTTTAATGTGTTGAGGTTTACTGGGATGAATATGGTTGTAGTGCAGATCTGGAAAGTTTGGAAAAATACGCAGCATGAAATACTCACATCAATAGCTGTATGGAATCTGTATGGAAGTTCAGAAAAATGTTCTGGAACAAGTGTGGAAATTCTGTTGTCAAAGTAATAATCTAAAGATGCCAAGATTGTAAATCTGCTTCAACAGGAATAACAAAACCTTTTTTTCCTTCTTATTCTCTCCAGTGTATATTACATTTCAGCTTTCCTTTTCCATGGTACAATTCCTTTTCCACCTTTACAAATAATGATAAAATTATATGGTCTGAGAAGGTAAAAAGTAGTCTGTAATGAGTCTTGATAAGGTTTGGAATTTTGCATCTTAATGGTTCTGCAAAAAGCTTTAGTACTGAAACTTTGTGTGTTATTTCCTAGAATAACAGGTCTTTGGTAGCATTCAGTGTCCGGCCGTTAGAAGACATGAATGAGATCACTTCACACATGTTGGAGGTTGTGCAGGCTCACATGTTGCTCAGCAAACCACAAGCCATGGTGAGACACCTCCCCAGTCGACAAACCTACATTCCTTCCTGTGCATGATTTTGTCTTTCTTTAACATGTTTAAAACTAATGATGACTACTGAACTGTAAACTGTGCATGTATGATCTGTGTGAAACACACAGGTGAAACAAGGATACCAATCTGTAAAACACGGAAGTGTTTTTGTGACATTGCTTGTAGAACTACAGTACTGAAGTTATACCAGTAGGTTGGAAGAACGCTGTGGGATAATGACCTTTGTCTTTTTGCCGTGGTATTTTCCCAGATGGGTGGAGGAGGGGGAGGAATCAACAGCAGCATAGTGCCTATATCCCGTCCTGGCATGAGTGGCATGGGCATGAGTGGGAGTTACTCTGGTGCCAGTGCTATGGCCAATAATGGATTAAGTCCTAATCAAAACCAGGTAAAACATAATCATGGCTGACTGTGAAATAAATGCACTTCATATATTATATTTGATGATAAATAATTGGATGGAAAAGACTTGTGAAATGGAATTTTTTTCATGTTTGGAAAGTGATACTATAGAGAATGGTTTCACAAACACTACATGCATAATGTAGCTTAAGTATATACTAATGTCTCAACAGAAATGGAAGTTGTATTGCAGATAGTATGTGATTTTGTTCTGGTCTCTGCTGTGTAGGTTTTATGTCTGATAAAGAGCTGCCCAGAACCTCAGGGCATCAGCATTCAAGAGCTGAAGCAGAGACTAAGTGGCATGAACATGACTGTTATCAGGTACAAATAGCTTTTGTCTTTGTTGGTTCCTTCTGAGACCTTTACACCTATACAAACAAATAAACAGTTGTTTGCATCATTTTATCAAAATTGTCATTGTGATTATATCCAATTGGTGGGACTCAAGCCTAACACCTTTTGGTGCTGGTGTTTTCTGGTGCTTAGATTTGATGATCTTTTAAGGGTCGGAGATAAAAGTTAAAATATAAGTTGAGGCTGTTTGGGTTCCCCTTAAGACTTCCTCTTTTAGCTCTCAAGAGTTTATGAACATTGAAAGAGAAAAAAGTATTATCACTATTCAGCATTTTAACTTTTTTTTAAAATCAGATTTTAAAAGTTGTCAATTGTGTTACTGTGACTTGTATATGAGTATCATTACTAATATGTATTAAGAACTTAGTGAAAACTAGGCTATTTGTACATATGTAATTTTAATTGAGGGGAAGAAAAGATTACTAAAAGAGAACTTTTACTAATCATTAATTAATACTTCTCTTTTTCCTTGATGTCATAAAAGCTGAGGCATGGTAGAGTCTATGAATAAAACAGTAAACGTTTCTTGGTTTCAGTTTCTGATGGTTTAAACTTTTTTGACTTAATGAACTGGAAGAGCCTCAAGCAATACAGCACCAGAAACTGCTTTCACCAGTGCTAAAGTACTCACTCACACAATTTTTATGGTATCCTCCTCTTTCATGTAAAAGTAGGAGGCATCCATGGTACACAGCTTTCTGTCTCCTAGGTGCTGTTCTCTTAATAGTGCTCTCAAGTACCCTTATGACTAGGCAGAAGTCTCACTTACCATGTATTTGCAGACAGGTTGTGGACTTTCTTAGCAATGAAGGACATATTTTCTCTACTATTGATGAGGACCACTTCAGATCAACGGACCAAGAAGCCTAAAGACCATCTGTCATTTAAGGATTAAGCGTTGTGACATCTTAGCATCTTACTCTGCTCATCAGTTACTCAACCATATGTCATTAATCTATTCCAACACATTATCATGACTAATAGAACACCTACTATAGACTATAGACTACAACTTTGTGAAGAAAATGCGGGGCCTAAGAGTTAGGAAATAACTAGCCAGATCAGTTTCAATATAACAACTGTGTTCATGTAGGTATAATAACTTCTTGAAGTTTATTAGCAATATATGACACAGTAACAAACATTCTGATAAACATTGTTAATATAAAACTACATGTCCTTTAAATTCATGTTTTTTCTGTATGTAATGTGTTTTTCTAATGAGATTACAATGGTTTAATTTTGCTGCTGGCTAATAAAATTAATATTAAATCAAACTGAGTTTGCTGAGTACATTAAATAGGATTTCACTGTTCCAGCTTGGCTTCCTTCTTCCATTTCCATTTGAATATGTTTAATAGAACATGATACAGTCATGAGCATCATTTATTATATCTTCCAGAGTTTCATAGTCATGCTCACTGTCTGAAGATATGTTTTCTGCTTGAAGAAGGAAGGAGAAAAAGAAATCCAAAAGAAGTACATCAAATTGTGTAGAATTATAAGGTTTCACATTTTTTAAATGAAGGTAACCAACAGGTATAAAGCTCTAATTTATGCAAGCTTCACAGACCTGTTTGCTCCTTTTTCTGCATGTGTGGGGTCATCACATATGTATTAGGTTTGCTCAGATTCTCTGTGATAGACTTTCTAGGAACCACTGGAGGAGAGCTTTCAGTCTGATTTGCATAAAGAGAGGAAGTGCAACATGCAGTGATGGAACATTTTTTTTCTTTGTTTTGATGTTTTCCTAATTTTCACTTTAAAATTAAAGTAACTTTTTTTTACCTTTCTTGTCCCTAGACTGGTATGTTAATAGTCTTAAAATGCTATCATAATTTCTTAAACTTTTTCATCTTTGTCAAAAAAATTATTAAAAATAAAACTTGCTCAAGGAAAAGAACACATTTTGATATGATTTCAACTACTGGTAGATGTAAAGATGAAGGATAAGAAAAAGCTTACTTTGTCTGGTCCTAATGGTGGTGGAGGAGGGCTACGTCTTCTGAGGATGGGTTTTATCTGCTCAAGAGACAGTGTGGCCAGTTGTGCTGGGAGAGTGTTGCTTTTAGTGACTGGCATAGCCTCTTTAGGCCCTTTCTCTGTTTTTGGGATTAACGATTTACGCTTAGGAGGGCGTGGAGGAGGAGCCTCATCTCTCTGCATAAATTTGTGATATTCATGGTACAAGTGATCTGTTATTTCAGTAACAGCCTCTATATAAAATTCAGGGGGTTGACTGTTATGCCAGGGCAAGGGGTCGGAGATCAAGGAGAGAGACATTTGTAGCCAGCGGATAGGCAATTCAAAGCACTGCTCTGGGTGCTCAGAAAGACTGGCAAGTACTGTAGTCTCTTCAATAGCATCTTCCAGTCTCAGTGCTGGTAACTCCACCAGCGGGTCTTTTTCCAGCACTCTATCACGACTCACCACCTTAATTTCCAGTGGTAACTGGGAATGTTGGCCTAGTTCTGCTAAACAATACTTTTTCTTGTCTGGAAGTTTCTCTACAAAGTGGGCTGGAGTGAACAGAGGCAAGCAGATCTCCCCCTCCTGTGCTTGATCCTCAAGGTCTTCATCATCATTTTCATCCTCTTCCAAGATCCTTCTGCAGATCAGACAGTCCATATTTGATACAGCTTCTAATTTGTTTCCTGGCACTTCCATTGCCTGTAGTCTCAGAACTTCCAGTTGCTCACCAACACTGAGAGCAGGCACTCCTTCCTCCTCAATGGCCTCACAGTTTCTTGTCACACTCACTGTCAAACTTGGCAAGTGAGTGGATGCCCTATAGAGCTCAAACACTGAGGTAAACTCTCTTGCTTTTCTCCGCATTTGACCACCATAGACATGGGAAAGCAGGAAGTACCGTTGGGCTTTCCTCCCTTTTGGGGTGCAAGCTATCAACATTGGTGTTTTATCCCACCTATGCAACACAATGTTCTTGCCTTTTTGAAGCTGTTCGAACCAATGGGAGCAAAAGAACCGACTGGTCTCTGGAGTCTCCAAGATCTCAGCCATAATAGGAAAGGTCTCTTTTGGTTGATTAGGTACCTCAGCTATTGATATAGGTATTACAAATGTTAAATCTTTACATTGTTCAGTCACATCAATCACATCCACTTCTAGACTAGATGGGAACTTCACAATATCCTTCCTCACTGTGAAAAAACAGCAATAATGACCATACATTAAACACTGAAGCTGTTTCCACACACTGAGCATCAATGAACAGAGCTATTAAGTGAGACACACTGGTAATACTCACTGTGCATGATGCCTTGAATTTGATAGATGGGGCTAAAAAACAGGGGACTGCCACATTTCTTCGACTTTGTGTTGCGGAAGCGTCGGCTGCGCAGTCTCGCTGAGAGCATGATCTCCTGAAGAGAGTAGCCATGATCATTCTCACACTCGTAGAATTCTCCGTGGCATGAGAGGGGGATATGCACCTCTGCTGAGACTCCCTGTTGTCCTGTCAGCTTACAGCGACTGTAGCTCTCCTTATCCTCAGAATGCTCCACTGACAGAATGGTTATCTCACTTCCTGCTGGTACTGTGAAGTTGTCTATAATCAGCTGGTTTCTGCTGACGAAGGTGAAGGAGCCACAGGCATCCAAACCAACAGGCTGCAGACCTACCATTTCCTCTATTGAACTGTATGGCAGACCTTCAGGTACTAGTTTGAACAGACCTAATAATAACCAAGGCAGTGTTAATAGTGCAAATTCAGAAAGGAGCAGGAATTATTTATTTCAGAATGACTAATAGAGAACATGTATTGTTATAGGTACCACCAGTAGTCTGCTATGAAACAGGCCTATTGCTGTTATTCATCTTGGGTTCATTACATTAAAAAAAAAGTCAATATGAAATTTTCATGTTAAATCACAGTATTTTACATATTATGTAATATATACCCTCTCTATATCACACTTTACATTTTGTATACCAGATACAAGGTAAATTTCTATAATATTCAAAGTGCTTTATCGAAATTAGTGTGATGGCAGATGAAGAGGGTGGAATATTACCAGATACATTATCCTTTTAATCTGGATAAATGGATCAATTTTGGCTTTTTTTGTGATAATTCAGTTCCTATGGGTGGAAAAATTGAACTATTGTGTTACTATTTACAGACTCACCTGAGTGGTTTAATGGTAGTTCAAATGTGCTGTTAGCACCAATCTCATCACAACAGACGGACAAGAGTTCTACACCAATGATCTTCACCAAGTCTCCAGTAGACAAGCACACCTCACTCCCTGACAGCTCATACACTGAGCCTGAAAAATATAGTCAATTCATACAAATTAAATATAGCTTCTAAACCGAGTCTGTCCAAAGTGTGGCCTATGCACCAGATTTGGTTTGGCAGAAACCTGGGGGTATAATGGAATATCTGTATCCAATGTCATGCATCCTGTAGAAATACTATATATATATATATATATATATATATATATATATATATATATATATATATATATATATATATATATATATATATATTATTTTGCAAAAATTGTTCAAATATATCATTTTGATATATCATGGAAAAAATAATGAATATCCAGTATGCCGTCAAATTCATTTGTAACCCACTAACTTTTTTGCATTAGTTTTTAGCCCATAACAAACATTACCCCACATCCCCAAAGCCCAGATAAAAAAAGGTTTGGATACCCCTGTTCTAAAAATGTAAACAAGTGACTTTGTTTACTGCTTGAATACCACATGGTTTTCAAAATAGGTTTGTAGCCCATCTTTACTGATGGGCTTCACCTTCTTTGAGGAGAAGGTTACAGCAATCTGCCAGTCCTTTTCTTCTGTTCCCACTCCTCCAACTAATGTGCATTCCCCAACATCCAACTCTCTGACTTCTTTTTCTCCTCAGATGAAATTCTTCAACTCCTGACTTCCAGCAATCCGACTACATGTCCACTGGATCTGATTCCTTCCACTCTGTTCCAGACAATCACAAGAGATCTGCTTCCTTTCATCTCTGTCATCATCAACAACTCCTTATCTTCTGGATTTGTGCCTACTGCATTCAAAACCGCCAGGGTGGTACCAATCCTCAAGAACGCCACACTTGATGGCTCCAACATTACCAACTACAGACCGGTATCACTTCTCTCTTTCCTCTCTAAAGCCCTCGAATGAGCAGTTTATAATCAATTGTCTCTTTTTCTCACCCAGAACCAGCTGCATGATCCCAATCAGTCTGGCTACAAACCGGCACATTCTACAGAAACGGCCCCCACAGCAGTGACTGAGAAACTTCATGTTGCTAAAGCTACCAAACTTTCATCTGTTTTGATTCTACTAGACCTTTCAGCAGCCTTTGACACAGTGAACCATAACATTCTTCTCTCTGTTCTCTCCAGGCTTGGTGTGACTGGCTATGCTTGGAGATGGTTTCAGTCCTATCTGGAGGGACAGTCCTATCAGGTGACATGGAATGGATCCACATCCAAACCGTGTAGACTCTCCACTGGTGTTCCACAAGGCTCAGTATTAGGTCCCCTTCTCTTCTCTTTGTATACTTGTTCTCTTGGTGATGTAATATCTTCTCGTGGTTTCTCCTACCACTGCTATGCTGATGACACTCAATTATTTCTTTTTTCCACCCTCTGACATACAAGTCTCCGGACGTATCTCAGCATGCTTGATTGACATCGCGTCATGGATGACAAACCACCACTTGAGCTCCCAACCCTTACCATGACCTCACTGTTTCCTTTTAGAACTCTCTGGTATCACCATCTGAAGCTGCCGGTAGCCTGGGCAAAACTTTGGACAACCAGTTGTTGTTCTCAACTCATGTTTCTAACCTGGTCTTGCAGATTCCTCCTTTGTAACATATGAATAATTCAGCCCTTTCTCTCGCGGGAAGCTACGCATGTGCTTGTGCAATCTCTTATGATCTCAAAACTAGACTACTGCAACTCGCTACTGGCTGGTCTTCTTCTAAGAGCCATCAAACCTCTACAACTTATCCAGAATGCAGCAGCACGACGGGTCTTCAATCTTCCAAAGTTCACACGTTACTCCACTGCTGTGTTCCCTTCATTGGCTTCCTGTAGCTCCACGCATCAGATTTAAAACCTTGATGTTTGCCTACAAAGCCAAAAATGGACCAGCCCCTTCATACATGAGGTCAATGGTCAAAGTCCGAGCCGTACCTCGAGTACTTCGAACCTCAAGTACAGCTCGGCTTGAAATACCGTGCTTCAGGCCTCATGGAAAACAAGCATCAAGACAATTTTCTGTCCTGGCTCCAAGATAGTGGAATGAACTCCCACTTGCCGGACAGCAGAGTCCTTTGCAGTCCTCAAACACAGACTGTAGACCTAATCTATTTGCAGAATATTTAAAAGACAACTGACACTGCTCCCATATTGACTGACTAAATTAATACTTATTGTAGGGTATTGTAAACTCTAGCACTTATTGTTTATAGCACTTATCATTGTTTAAGATAGACCTTATGTATTTTGTACTTCTAGGTATCAGCATTCATCCCTGTATTCTACAGTATTCTAGCTCATTGGTATGTTTGATTCTAACCTACTGTACTGTACTAGGATATATTCTAAGAGTAAACGACAAAGCACTTTTGTAAGTCGCTCTGGATAAGAACGTCTGCTAAATGCCGTAAATGTACTGATAAGCTATCAGATGGTGTATTTTTTTTTTTCCAGTATCATTCTAATAAATGTTCCAATGTCATACATGTTCGCAGGTTAAGATAAGAGCGCGAATAATTCTAAGCATCGCATTATTTTAATGTTAATATGCCACAAACCCAACGATATCCTAAAGAAATAGCATAGATAGTGAGAGATTTGCCACTTAAACCTTTTATTTCCAGTGTTCGTTGTCCTTTTGTGTGCAGTTTCCTTTTATGTGCCGATAACAAAGATAGCCTTATAAATGGATTGCATATCTTGCTGACTTGATAAAACAAAATAAGCAAGTTCACAAAACATCTGGATAAAGTACAGAAGTCTTAATAAATGGTCGACCATTTTCTAAGAACTCTTCAAAAATAAACTAGTCCAAGAACCTACTTGTGCATGTACAAGCATTGTACATGAATATTATTAAATGCGGCAGTATTCTTAGTATTTTTTTTTCTGGTTTTCATTTAGCCTGCATTAGCTTATCTTGGTAGAGACATATCGTCCCTTAGAGATTACTTATCCCGTAACCTATGTGTTTTATATCTGCACTCAATGCTTAAACTAGCGAGACTCGGTGGACCTGTGTTTGGCACCGGTGTGAACGATTGAGTCGTGGCTGCGCGTTTTAGCCTACCTTGGAAATAAACGCCCGAGCAGATTTGAAGGATTCGGGGCAATAATGACATGTCCAAATTGGTTGTGAATTCCTGCAGGGATAGAGCTTCCTTAATGTCTTCCATTCCTGAAAAAGGTCAAATTGCACGTTTTGTCAAAGAAATCGATGGAAAATTTCAAATTGTTTCCGCTTCTGCATAAGCAGCCAAGACGTGTGAAAAACTAAGAACTTCCTCATGACACTTGAACGTTGACTAACAAATAGGTTTCAGATAAACTGTAGTTCCTTTAAATTATTGCAAAAATGTTTAAATACGAAAATACCACAGTTATGGTATATCATTACCCATGTGCCCATAACATGCTTTAACTGACACATTCAAATAAAATAAATAATTTATTTATTTGCTGTAATGATAATGTAACTTTATTTAGTAACATTAAACTCCTAAATACGTTAGTAACGTAATAATACAATATACACCGATCAGCCATAACATTAAAACCACCGTCATAATATTGTGTGGGTCCCCCCCTATAACAGCTCTAACCTATCAAGCCTTGGGCTCCACAAGACCACTGAAGTTGTCCTGTGGTGTCTGACATCAAGGCATGAGCAACAGATCTTTAAGTCTTGTAAACTGCTAGGTAGGGCCTCCATGAATAAAATTGGTTTTTCCAGCACATCCAACAGATGCTCTATCACACTGAGATTTGGAGAATTTAGAGACCAAATCAAAACATTTTTGTCATGTTCCTCAGACAATTCCTGAACAATTTTTGCAGTGTGACAGGTTGAATTATCCCACTGAAAGAGGCCAGTACCATGGAATACTGTTGCTATGAAGGAGTATACTCAAGCTGCAACACAATTATATAGCTGGAACATGTCAAGTAACATTCACATGAATGCCAGGACCAAACCTTTCTAGCATATCATTGTCACTAGCTTGCTTTCTTTCCACAGGGCTTCCTGGAGCCACCTTTTCCTCAGATAAATGGCATACATGCGTCTAGCATATACCATGATGTAAAAGAAAATGTGATCAGACCACCTTCTTCTGTTGCTCCATGGTCCAGTCCTGATGCTCACATACCTATTGCAGGCACTTTCAATAATGGACAAGGGTCAGCATGGGCACTCTGACCAGTCTGCATCTAAGCAGCCCCATATGCAGCAGACTGAAAGGTAAATGCTCTGATACCTTTCTATCATTAATTTTTTCAGCAACCTGTGTTACTGTAGCTGTTCTGTGGCATCTGACCAGATGGGCTAGCCTTCAATGAGCCTAGGGCACCCATGACCCTGTCACAGGTTCACCAGCTGTCCTTCCTATACTTTTAGTAGGTATAACCCTAGCATAATGGGAACACCCCACAGGACCTGTTATTTTGAAGAATCTTTGAATCAGTTGTGCAGTCATCCTAATTTGGTCCTTGTCAAAGTTGCTCTGTTCCTTAGCTTTGTCCATTTTTCCTGTTTGCAACACATGAACTTCAAAAACGGATTGTTCACTTGTTGCCTAATATTTCTCAGTCTAAAACAGGTGCCATTGTAATTAGATAGTAAATATTATTTACTTCACCTGTCAGTGGTTTTAGTATTGTGGGTATTGGCATATTACCTAAGCAATATCTATGCTAACATTTACCAGCCAAACTGGTTTGATTTCATAAGAAATATTAATAAAATGTAATATTATTAATAATATTATTGATTCTATTTCTATTTCTTCATTGTTGAATTCTTCATACACTGGCTATTTGACATTTCACTGATTTACCAGATGTGATTTGAAGCAAATAAATAAATAAATACATTTTAAAAAAATACATTACAAGCTTGCAATTAAATTCTTATGTATTTAAGATAACCCTTATAAAGGCTAAACCAAGGCATGGGTGCAATAGTGGTTAAGGTAATATAATAAAGATAACACATTAGGTAATCTTTTAATACAGACCCCTAGATACAAAAAAAAAAAAAAAAGAAAATGCTTGAATATAGTTTCTTTTTAAAATCCTTTTCTCTGTAAAATCAAAACAGTGTTGGAGATAAATTACAAGAATGTAGGTTATAGGGCTAATGATACAAATGACTATATTTATTCAATGCCCTGTTATTAATTTGATTGTTGTTTTTGGTGCTGCTGTTGATAGTATTACTAATTTTCTTTTAATGTGACATGTGCGCTCTAAACGGTAGTGGGCGGTATGCACATTCAATGTACGACCCGCCGGGAATTTAACAGTAGAAGACGAAATTGCCCAGAGTTCTGTGCGAGCTTATGAATGAAGAATGTAGCTATCTTACTAGCATGATGGCAAAAAGTACTCCTGCAAATATTCCAAATTTTGATTGTCCCTCGTGGTAAGGAATTTTTAAAATGCTCTTAGGATTTCATTTGATAACTTGCATATTTAGTGAATTATTCGAGAGTTTAGACGAAATGTTTATTGGGTGACGTGTTTATCGAAAGGTTTGTTTGGCATATAAGATCATTTGCTAATTAGCCACTTAGAATTAACTTTCAGACTAGAAAGATATTCTTAGCTAGCTAGATTAGCTAGGTCCTAGTCTGAAAGATTGCAGAGTAGCGGTGGTTGTGTGGTTCAGATCCTAAATTGCAAATGTGACTTCTACCAGAAAGCTTCTTCTGCTGTGCTTAGTTTAGGTCTAGCTAGCTGGTTATGATCACACTGTTCTGCCCATCCGACAGCCAAGCCTATGAACATATGCAGGTAAAACGAACAATAACCGTTGATACAAAAATAAACTGGATGCAAATGGGACATCAGTTTCGATCGCTAGTTAATATTGCGACAGTGGAGATGTATAAGATCGTAGTATAATAAACGCTTGAGTACTTTTATTACACATTGTACTTCTGCGTGTTTGATATCAGTATTTAGCTGCGCATCTGAATGCAACAAGATCTGTTAGGTTTGGATGCAGGCTACAGCCTTAGGATTGTTACCCAGATACGCCCTATCAACGGTGAAGCCGTATTTAAAGAGTAAAATATGTCTTTTCATCGTGTAACTTGGAGTGATCATTCAGTTGAGATTATAAGAACGCGTAATTTCTTAAAGATGAGCACTGTTCGTTAGATGTAATCAGTAATTTAAGATATGTTAACAAGAACCTTATTGGTAAGGATTTACAGTATATGCATTTATTTACAGTCTTGTTTATTATTTTAGGGCAGGCAAACCTCCACCAGGACTACATTTGGATGTAGTAAAAGGAGACAAGCTGATTGAGGTAGGGTAATAGTGTATTTATCACAAGTAAAATTTAGGCCTAATCTGTATATACACTCACTTGCCAGCATTTTGGTTGTTTTTTAACAGATACATTGTAGAAATAAATTTACATTTAAGAATATAACCCATCTGTTGCCATTCACAAAATCAACAATTTTTTGTTAGCCATTCTCTTACCCTTTAATGTTCAAGTTTTGTCAAAGACGCTGTTGGCTGGAAATTTTTTATTGCATGGCAGACCACTCTTAACTGGGTGATGACAACCATTATTTTGGTTTAACTAAAACAATATCCAATCAGCAGTGGTTCTGCTGTCAGAAACTGGCTAGTTATGACCAGAGTGGAGGGTGGCTGATGGATTGTGATGAACTGCACACTTGTAAAATGTTATATGCTTACTTAATAAACTAGCCATCTACAACATAAATGCTTCTGATAGTTAGTGGTTTCATGAAAGAGTATAGTGCTTATGTGCATTGTTACACTCCCTCTGGACAAAACAGTGATGCACTAGATACTAACCTGACTGTCAGCTGCCCAGTCGTTTTTGTACTGGTGCACTTCAGTGGCTGTCAGGTCCAGAATGGTGCTATAGGAGACATAAGCCCCTGAGATTTAAGCTCTGAGTGGGAAGTCATTTACTCAGGTGTTATGACTCAGGGACACATCAGATGTCTGTGTATGCGAGTGCTTATTCGTTATAAAGTCAGCATTATCAAGGATATCAAACTAATGTTTGTATGGATATTATTGTCTTTGTAATACTGATGTATTAAATTAGTTTTAATGCTTATTACTGATTTATTGTCATAAAGTGTGTGTGGGAGAGGGGGATGGAATTTTCACAAACCTACTACTTAGTGTGTCTTTGCCAGAAACTGATTATAGATGAAAAGAAGTATTATTTGTTTGGGAGGAACCCAGACATCTGTGACTTCACCATCGATCACCAGTCCTGCTCGCGAGTGCATGCGGCCCTCGTCTACCACAAACACTTAAAGAGGGTGTTTCTTATTGACCTCAACAGCAGTAAGTCATCCAAGGTGTAACGAGCAACAGTACACTTAAAAATGGCAGTACATAAACTATTAACTATAGCGCAGATTGGAATAGCAGGCAGCACTGAGTGTTCTTGTGTACAATTTAGCGCATGGCACATTCCTTGGACACATTCGCCTAGAGCCCCACAAGCCTCAGCAGGTTCCAATTGACTCCACCATGTCTTTTGGGGCCTCCACACGTGCCTACACCATTCGTGAGAAACCTCAGAGCCAGGCTAATGTGGGCACAGGGGACAAAGCTGGGGAGGATGAGGAGCTCAAAGGCCTTCTGGGTCTGCCTGAGGAGGAGACTGAGCTAGAGGTGTGCGCATACTCAAATCTTACTTTAACCCATTTTTAAACGTATTTTACATGATGTTCGTATTCAAGCATGTTGTGTCAGTGTGATCATGTTACTCCTGCTAAAGAACTGCTTTAATGTAGTCATGTAATTGGGTGTGTACCTTTCTGGATCACGGAAGAATCTCACTGAGTTCAACACTGCACACAACAAGCGCATCTCCATTCTGACCATAGAAGAGGGCAATCTGGATATCCAAAGGCCAAAGAGAAAAAGGAAAAGCTCTAGAGTGAGCTTCAATGAAGAAGAGGTGATTATCAACCCAGGTGAGCACAGTGCCTCTGCCAATGTACAGAATTACTGTCATTTGTTTACTTAAAATGTTTCACATTGTGTGAGAGTACCATTTTTCTTAACACTTTATACTTTAACCCTTACAGAGGATGTTGACCCCTCTGTTGGACGCTTCAGGAACATGGTACAGACTGCTGTTGTACCTATGAAGGTAGTCTGGTGGTATCATATATGCTTGTGCTGAATTATTAGAAAAGCCCACCGTGTCCATGTAATTACATGCTTCTCTTTCTTCCAATGACAGAAGAAGAAAATGGAGGGTGGTAACATTTTGGGAATAGATGACACTGTCACGCGCCATGTGCATAGTTTCCCTTTGAGAGGTGGGCTGTATGGAGACCTCCCACCCAGTAGCCATGACGCTCGTGCCGCAGGTGCCCCAGGTGGAACCACTATCCTGGGAGGACTGCCACTACCCAACCCTGCCCCAGAGGTGGACTTAGCCCCAGAGCCTCCTCAGCCTCCTGTTACCCTAAACCCTACCCCTGTATTAGGTCCCTTTGCACCCGAGGGCCTCAGTGAGCCTCGCAAGAAGAAATATGCCAAAGAGGCATGGCCTGGCAAAAAGCCCACACCGTCTTTACTTCTCTAGCGGCCACTGAATCTGGACAGTGACTGAATCTTTTGAGTCATGAAATGATTGTGTGGTGGTTTTTTTTTTTGTTGTTGTTTTTTTTTTTTTTCTTTCTGTCAATCTGTGGCTTAAAACATGTTCCTTCAAGAATTACCATAAGGCTCTGGGTAAAATGTTATGCTTAAATATTCACATTTTATTTGCCTAATTTGGTTTAAGATGGATGCACCCAAGCAAAAGATCATATTAAGGGTTTGCTAAACATGCAGCTAAACAAAAAAGCTGATATAGCAGAGTGTGATCTGAAATTATTCAACTTTTAATGAGCATGACCTCAGCCACTAGATGGCAGCAAGACCATAAGAGACAGCACATTATAATTCTTAATAACTTTAGTTACCTCCCCTGTAGAACATGGTAAAATGTTTTTATATGAACTTTGATGAAATACCCTTCATTGTATCCAGATTTGTTCTTTTGATATAGCCTTTTCTTTTGTATCACAAAATGCACTGACAATAAACCTCAAAATTAATTTTTATGTAGTTTGCCTCCTTTTGTGTTATTTCACATATTAAAAGTTTTACAACCAAATGCATTAAACCATCTCACAATAGGTTTCATTCTATCAGTAACTAATTGTTTCACCATCTCACATGTCTTTTGGCTTATGCCAAATGCTAAATACAGTGGTATGTGAAGTACTTTAAGAATTACAGTATGATTACCTAAGCAGTGTATGTTCATACCTGAAACAGTGAGTAAATTAGATGTTAAACATATGTTCATCAGAAAAGTCCATATGGTAAAATGCATGTGATTAGAGAAGATCAAATAAAAGTTGATTAGTACTGTTCAATATCCGAATAAGTAAGTTATGGATATACATTGGGTGGGCTATTTGAGTAACATACAAAATGTATAAATTAAAAGTTGTCATTATGCAGTTTAAAAATTAGTCACACCATGTATTAAAGATTTTATAAGATCTTAAAGCCCCAGTCAGACATCGGTGCAACTTGAAGGAGAGTTTTCATTACTGCAATCACAAGTGCAACAAGCTGGACCACTATTTACCATGCTCTCTTTCACTAAACTTAAAGCTAATGCCACAGCATGTTTGAGAAAATATTAATTGGGGTTTTAAGACACCATCTCAAGGCTCATTGTTCACAAATCTGATCTTGATGTATGTTCCATTGAGTGATGATCTTTGGAGTATGCTCTGGGTCCTTAATGAGAACATACTTCTTTATTATCATTGCTACCACCACTTTCATCTCGTTCATAGCAAAGTTCTGGCCAATGCAGTTCCTATGTTAAATGCAGGTGGTAATTTGTATTAGGACTACTAAAGAATAAGTAACAGTTTTTTGTCCTAACAACAATAAATGTTTGGTAAATCGTTAAATTAATAACTATTTCATATTATTGGGAACAAACATGTTTTTAGGGCTAGTTTCCTGGACTTGAATGAAACCTTTGTACTGAATTAGTGCAAGGTGAAATAATCAGAAATTCTTTTTAGTGTAGGTATATTCTGGGTCTGGGAAACTGGCTCTTATAGATTATCAGTAGAATTTATTTTAATGGGTGTAGTACAATAATCCTAAATCTCATTTATGCCATTTTAGGTGCACATTTTCCCACAGGTTATTCATTATATCTTGTATCTTTCACCTGAACGTTAAATGGAAAAGTATTCTTTAGTGTCATTCAAATTCAGACATTTGAACTTGGTGCAAGGTTGCATTACTTTCAAAGGCCTTTGGTATTAGGGATAGAATGAGGTCAGACACATAAAAGTTCCAAATTCCTTTCAGGTAAATGAGTCCCATGTTCTCTGGATAAGGTTTAATAGCCCCAGAGTGCTTATTTTTGTAAAACAGTATCTATCATTTCATTTGTTGTGCATTTAATGTAGTTACAAACCTTGGTCCAGCTGACAAAGGCACAAAGGGGTGACCTATTAGCAGTGTTCTCTGGCAGAAATCGTAGTGGATCAAACACCTATGGAAATATAAATATTGTTATAGTGGTACACAGATTTAGTTTCTCTGTAAGGCTTATCCATGACAAAACCTAAATCAGGAGATGGCAAACCTACTGCAGTTTCAGGCAGTTATCTTTAGTAGAGGCAGGCTGCTCTGATTTCTAATAAAGACATGGTAAGCATTGAATTTATACATGGGCGTTCTCCCAAACTGTGGCATTTTAGTGGACTCCATAAAAACTGATGCCAATGAGAGAACCTGTGAAAAAGACAGAGGAAACCAATTTTACTGTTCAGCTAGGACCATCTCAATGATGACACCCTTAACTGGTTTCTACAATATTTGGATGATGCATGCAGAAAAGCCAACAGGTTGGTTTACAACAGATTTACTCTGGTATAAAGATCATAAAGTAGGGGCTTATTTCTTCTACAAGAAAATTTTCCTGTGATGCAATATTGCTTTATGGTCTGTATAAAAAGCATTTATAAATTACTAATTGATTGTGAGAGTAACAGACTAATAACACTATGATACAGCACAAGGAAATACATATTAATTAGGTATTACTTCATGTATAGGTAGTACTCATATGTATATAGTACTTTACTACAAACATGACATTGGTAGCAAGGAGGGAGTGAGAAGTGAATAAAAGTTAGGAGAGTATTTATTCGCCATAACAAGATGACACGAGTGAACTCAAACAATGAACCTGATAAAGCAGCAGTAAAGCTCAAAAGGAATTTAAAGTAACGCAATGATGAAAGGTGCTTGGAAGTAGGCACATGGAGTGGCTTGAAGCGTAGGACAATGTGGGCACCTGTGGGCTATAAATAGTATGGAGAACAAAAGAGGGTAAATGAGAAACAATAAATGTGAGATTGGGAACAGCATAGGTGTGGCCAGCCTCTTGGAGTCAGGTCTTCCAGGCCGGCGAGGAGCAGGTTTCGTCAGGTACTCATGGTGGAAGGAGGCTCTGAGATCGGGACCCAGGATTTGGGAAGCCGGCACTTTGTTTTTCTGGGCTATACCCCTCCAAGACCACGAGGTATTGCTGCCTCTTCATCATGAATCCAACAGGGCAGATACCTTGTAAGCAGGACCACCCTCCAGGTCCACCCTGTGGTAATCCCCTGGAGTTGTCACCATCAGCAAGAGGTCCTGCTACCTCATACGCGGAAGGTCAATGATGCATGGCTGCTTCCCAGCAAGCCTACCCTCATTGATCCAGCTGCTGATTGTATACGGATCTGTGTATTCAGGGGCCAGCTTGTCTGTCGACCCCACCGAGCTGATCTTTGTGGCCACCCATACTTTGTCTGCAGGCAAGGTGCCTCCAGCATGAGGTTTCTTCTCACCACCAGTCTACTTTTCTCTTTAAGGCAGAGATATCCAATTGCAACTGCTGATGGGTCTCCTCCCAAGCTCACTCATTCTGCTGACACCATGTCTGGTCCAAGGTTAGGTGGGGTTTCCATGTATACAGTCACGGCTGATATCTCAAGATACACTCGAGGGGGGTGAGCCTCTTTCCTACAATGTGGAGAGTTTTGGATGTATTCTGCCTAGGAGAAGTAAGCACACCATGTCTCGCAATGTTCCTGGCAACAGAGACATGAATTAAGAAGAAAAAAATATGATACAGCACAAGGAAATACCTATTAATTAGGTACTACTTCATGTATATGTAGTATGTATATGTATATAGTACTTTACTATAAATGTGACATTGGTAGTCTTTATTCTCTATAACAACCTGGACACAAGTGAACTGAAACAATGAAGCTGACAAAGCAGCAGTAAAGCTCAAGAGGCATTTAAAGTAGCATAATTATGAAAGGCGCTTGGAAGCAGACACAGGCAGTGGCTTGAAGCGCAGGATGACTGTTAATTCACAGAACTGATGGCAGGTACTTGTGTCCTATAAATAGTGAGGAGAACAAAAGCTAGTAAAAGAAGAAACAGGTGTTGGCGATGATCAGTAAATGATTAAACGGCAACAGGGTAGGTGTGGCTGTGAGGTCGGGAACCAGGATTTGGGAAGTTGGCACTTTTTTCTGTGCCAACTTTTTTTCTGGGCTGTACCCCTCCCAGTCCACAAGGTACTGCAGCTGCTCAACTCTTTGTTGCGAGTCCAACAGAGCACACAATGTGTAAGCAGGACCACCTTCAAGGTTCATCGGTGGTGATCCTTGGAGCTGTCACCATCAGTGAGGGGTCCTGCTAACAATCTATTGGAAGGCCAATACCTCATTGATCCAACTGATTGTGTAAGGATTGGTGTACTTTGGAGTTGGCTAGCCTGTGGGTCCCACCTGGTCGTTCTTTGTGGCCACCCAGACCTTGGCTGCAGGCTTGTAGCAAGGGGATTCTTCTTGCTGCTGGTCTACTTTTCTCTTGAAGGCAGAGATGGTCAATTACATCCACTGATTGATCTCCTCCCAGACTCATACACTCTGCTGACAGCACATCTGGTCCAAGGTTGGTGGGGGGCAGTATAGAGGATACAGTAGCGGCTGATGTCCCAAGACATACTTGACATGGGTGAGGGCGAGTTTTGTATGTATTCTGGTCAGGGGCAGTAAGCACACCATGACTCCGGATGTTCCTGGAAATAGAGATGTTTACTCTCTCCACCTGCCCATTTGTCAAGTGATGGTAACTAGATGTAAGGTTCACTGTTGTGTTAAGGTTCCCCAGAAGTTCTCGTCACATCCCCAATGTGAACTGAACCCCCCTATTGGACATGATGTCCTCTGGTATTCCGAACTGTCTGAATGTGATGAAAGAGGAGGTCAGACACTGCTGGGAGAGGGATGAACCACACCATCTTCAAAAATTGGTCCACAGTGATGAGGATGACTGTTCCTTGGAGGCAGGGAGTTCTGTCACAAAGTCAATGTTTAGTTGAGACCAAGGGTGGTGTGGTGTAGGGAGGGGGAGCATCTTACCAGCTGGCAAAATACAAGGTGTTTTACTTTGAGCACACTACACACAGGAGGCTACATGTCACACAAAATCCTTGTGCATCTCCAGCCACCAGTGCCGTGCACTTAACACCTGAGCAGTGTGCATTGAGCTGGGGTGCCCTGAGTCCAACGAGGTATGCATCCATGTGATGAGCCTTGGTCCAGCTGACAAAGGCACAAAGGGGTGACCTATTAGCAGTGTTCTCTGGCAGAAATCATAGTGGATCAAACACCTATGGAAATATAAATATTGTTATAGTGGTACACAGAGTTAGTTTCTCTGTAAGGCTTATCCATGACAAAACCTAAATCAGGAGATGGCAAACCTACTGCAGTTTCAGGCAGTTTGCTTTAGTAGATGCATGTGTGTGCAGCCAGGGAAGACCTAATGTTGGTGTGATGGACAACATCATTCAGGGTTGCCGACTCCTGTTTGCCTGTGAACTCAACCTCCAATAAAGATGTCCACAAGAGCAGATTCGTTCAATTAGGTCCTGGCCGCTAGTATCCAGAACTCCATAGCATACTCTGCTGCTGATCAAGTACTCTGACGTAGACGCAAATCCTACCCTGGCAGGGATGGTGGAATACCATGTTAGCTTCTTTAATGGACTCGACATAGTTGGCTAGCAGTGGAAAAGAGCAGGACACCAGCAGAATTCCCTAGGTCTTAGCCCTCTCTGTGAGCATGGAGATTACAAAGTGACCTTGGCATGGTCATGGCTGGTATGTGAAGTACAATTCACACTGGATGATGAACCCCTCACAGCAGTTGATGTCTTCACCCTAGACCTCCGGGGTAGTAATATGACAATACAGCCCCTTGGAGGGGTTGAGGGTCCACCTGACCTTGCATCCGTACCAACTAAGAGGAACTATAAGTGTTCTACAAATCTACAAAATAGTGGATTCTGTGATATTGGCAGCAAGGAGGAAGCGAAAGCCATGTAATAGTTAGGAGAGTCTATATTCTTCATAACAAACTGTACACGATTGAACTCAAACAATGAAGCTGAAAAAGCAGCAGTAAAACTCAAAATGCTTTTAAATTAATGCAATGACAAAAGGCATTTGGAAACAGGCACAAGCAGCAGCTTGAAGCACAGGATGACTGGCAATGCACAGCACTGACGGCAGGCACCTTTGGGTTATAAATAGTGAGGGGAACCAAAAAAGGTAAATGAGAAAAAGGTGTTGGTGATAATCAATAAACAGGAGATTGGGAATGGGGTAGGTGTGGCTTGTGTGTGTGTGTGTGTGTGTGTGTGTGTGTGTGTGTGTGTGTGTGTGTGCGTGTGTGTGTGTGGGTGGGTGTGTGTGAGTTGTTTGGTGCACCATGGCACGAATATAACATTTTATCATAACACTCAAGTTTCTCAAGTATTAATTCTAGGCATTACATGCAAATATAAACCTTGAAATAACATCATTACACAGATGCTGGAGAAAACCATTGACAGATGATGGTAAGACTACAGTGCTTTCAAGAATCCCATCCCTTGAAATCATGATAATCATATAGAGACACTTATGTGGACAGCCCTACCCTCAGGGATTCTTCTTCCATCAAAAAGGTCATGGATTTGCTCAACTTCTGTGCCAATGCCTTATATTTTAAAAGTACCATATGAATCAAAACCAAGTTTTACCCCAGCTCTCTGTCTGACAGTTGATGTTGTAGCTAAAGACACACTTCATTATGCTGTTTAGTGTCATCAGGCTAACTTGCTGAAAAAGTTCAAAGGACTGATCTGTTTTTGCATAGGTTTCCCACTTGTCCTTTGAGAGAAAGATTCCAAAAAAACAAGGGTAGGTGAAATATGCATGTCAAAAATTATAGATCATTCAAGGCAAAAACTGAAGTATAAACTCACGAACATACTTTTAGATGAAACTGATATAAGTTTCATATAAAGCTTCAAGACATCATAATGGAAGCCAGGAGTGAGAAGTCTTCTGTGGCAAAACCACTTCTGTCCTGCAAAAATAAGAAAACCTTCTCCTGCAGAGACCAAGCAGCAAACAACTGTATTAGGCACAGAAAATATGCTACACTATTTTATTTTTGGGTGTCATCTTTACCTATTCAAGAGGAGAGGAATGTATATATAATGTCATCCTTAGATTCTGTGAATTTAAGAAAGCAATCTTTGTAAATCCTGACTTCATCAGATTATTACAAATCATAATTTGAACTACCATTTTACACATGTTCAAACACATTTTTCACCTAGTTATGCCAGAAGAGTCTTCAAATACGATGAATGGTAGATAAGTAAATAAATACTGGCATGGCCAAACTGCAATGGAAAGGCATAGAGATACTGTTCTCCCCATTTGTTTATCATCAGCAAATCTGTTCCATCTTGCCAAAATTGTAATATCAAATGGTAAGACTCTTTAACCACAAATATGTAGAATAATACCTCTAGAAGTTCCTAGTCTAGTTTTAAAGGCTATGACATATAATCCAAGAATGCTAAAGACAGACATTCACTCTTACCCCTTACAATGTGTTTCTGTTATAGTCTAGTCGTTTAAATGCTAGCCTTAACTCAATAAACAAACAAGTACAAATAGCGTCATTGATTTGAAGCACCACATTTACATAGCATCCCTGGTGCTCTGTCAGTGTTCACTCAAACCTAGTTCAAGGTCATAGATTTGGATTCAATATCAGCAGGGATGAGGGGAGGTGAAAACTTATATATATAATATTTATAACATTACATGGAAGCTGTTTTGGTTTTAACAGCAATGCTGCAGTGCCAATTAATGAATTAATTTTTTTACATTTTCCCTAGCTCAAATCGAAACCTTTGCCCACTATTGCGACAGCTGTTAGCCAAACTAACGTCCAACTATTACAAATATACTAAAGTAAACCGCATGACTAATATTTCTCTTGGTCGTAGCACCCAAGGTATTCGTATCTAAACACTCACTACACAAATGTTAGAAAGTGTCCTCAAAACTTTTAAAACTGAATTAATTAAGGTTGTGGCGGGAACTGTACTTCCAAATGCTGATTATGTTTAGATCACGATGCGGAGTTATCCTGTTTCATAGCTGTTTTGAATAAACTTAAGCGTATACTGGCTAAATTGTGTGTTGCCCAGCGGTTTAATATAACATTACGAAATGTAATGTTTCTTTTTCGCATGCATTTTTTAATTCTACCAGTCGTCTGAATATAAACATGCGAATTGGAGCCCACCTTTCATTTATTTTTTACAACAGGTAAACGAGTTAAAATCCGTGCATGCCATTTTGGTCTGAATTAAACCCAGCACTTATTCCTACCCGTTTTACTTGTCCAAACAGCAAGTTGCCAGGTGGCCCTGGAAACTGCTCCAATGAACGCATCCGTTTCTCACTTATTACCAAGTTATATAGTACTAATACGTAGATGATGCATACGACTACCAAAACGTGATATAACCGAAATGGTTCGAAGTAAAACTTCGTTGTACTACTAAAATATTGATAGACCTCCATAGTTCGTGGCTCTTAGGTTGAGTTGTTGACTTGAACCATGAGTCAGAGAAAACATAACTACGAGATTAACATTATGGAAACAAGAGGGAAGGGCTGTCTGCAGCATGCAGACTATAAAGGGGACCAAAAGTGTTGTGTCGAACTCATACATGGCTTTGAGTGATACATTTCTGATTTGAGTGATACATTTCTGCCATCATAAAAGTTCTTGTCTCACTGTGCAGTTTATCAAGTTGTACGAGTTAGGTTTAATGATAGTATAATTTAGTATAATCTCCTCACCACATTTCCTATTCTTATCAATTTCTAAGATGATATAAGCACAAACTCTCAAGCTTTATCGAACGCGTGTGAGCGGATAATGATATTTGTTTTTCGTGTGCTACGTCACGGCAGAAAGAACCGTTTCGTGAAACAGGACTGCAGAGACAGTGTATGTTCACAAGCTGTGCTGACCTATTTAGTTCATCATACGTTGTAACATTATTTAGCAAACGAGAGTCCAGGCCACCGCAAAACCTCCCGGTACTCCAATCTGTACAGCTAATCTGGGCCTGCCCATGACTTTGGGGTTACCAGCTATAGGAACACATATTTAATAACAAACATGCAATGAAACCCACTTTCAAAAAATTTACTTTATCTTGTGGTTAAAAACAGCAGATAAATACTACAGTGTGCAATCATGCAAGCAAACAGACTTACTTTCTTTCCGTTAGTAAATGGTTGCTTGGGATTAATGGATGATACCAATTAAGATTTGTTGTAAAATACTAATTCATCTTTGTTTTAAAATCAATATGTAGCCTACCCACAGCAGTTGTAGTAATAAAAGCAGTAATAAATTATTGGGTGTCAGAGGCTCCAAGTCATTCATGTCATCTGGGACACTTGTGAGCAGTCTTCCATTCATTATGATCTCGCTCTCACACAGGGAATCATCTACAGGGACTCATCATTCATATTGTGTTCCTACATTAGGGTTGAAAGAATTTTTCTTAGTGTTCAAATTTGTCTTTCCCAAAACTCACCCTGGTGGGAAGCAGCTGGACTATAAAAGATCCACTTAATTCCCTTTAATTGCAAAGCTGTACTACATTTTACATCAAATGGACTGAAATAATCAACTCCAGTATTCGAGAAAGGAGGTTTGTCAGGCAAGAGGCAATCTTCAGGTAGGTCTGCCATTTTTTGCTCTCCAACCTTTCCACTGATTCTGCAGCACACTGCATTTGCTGATTAACATTCTGACTGCAGAACTAGATTGTGGAATCTAGTACTTGTATCTGAGCTGTGCCAAGACATAACATTGTCCTGTCCTTTGGTGTATGTTTCTCAAGAGTAGTGTAGCAACTTTACTATGCTTAGAAAGAATTGCTGGGTGTTTGGCATTCTCTGGCATGGCTGACTTGCTGAGTCTCGCACCGACTCTCAAAGTGGCATGCTTGAAGAATTGGAACTAGTTTCAGTAACTGAATGTTGTGAATAACTTGTTTGCCCTTTTGCAGATCTTTGATTTATTCTCCTAACTACTGTCTTTGGCCAAAATGAACTATTTTTAATTCATCCAAGGTAAGTGATTGGACCTTTTCAACTGCTGCTCTGAATCTTTTCTTATGCTGCTCTAACTGTGACTTTTGCCTTTCTGGGTCTTTTTCAGTTTTTGTTGATTATTTTTGATACCTCCTTTCTTTCTTCTTTTAGATGTTGCAAAGTTTTCTGTAGTCAGAATCCAGGCCACTGATCTTTTTAATTTATGCCAATCTGAGTAATAGTTAACATTTGTTAATTGGTTGTGCCTTATCTTTAACCTTGATCAAATTGGATGTAACTGTGCACTTGACCTCCACATCATCTTGAAGGCTCTCTCTTCTATGCACAGGTTGTTTTGGCCAATCTTGCTCATTGTTCAGTAAGAGGTTTGGTCCATTAATTCAAGTTCCCCCTTTAACCAACTTCTTGGCCTTGGGGCCTTTGCTGGATAGACAAGCAGGGTTTACTGTTGTTCCAACATATTTCCACTGAGATGGTTTGGTGGTTGGACCCCTACGTTCCAGTGGTAAGACCTTCCCTCATCCTGGCCTTGCTTCATGGGGCTACCGGGAGGGAGGAACCTGCTGATAAATTTTGGGGGGGCCCTGTGTATGGTTCGGGATCGGACAGTGCAGAGTCCTACGGAAAACAGCCAGACCAAGAGGACCGGTACTCGGAGATGGACTCTGCTGGGTTCTATGACCCCTACCTGGACGATCATAGGGGAGACACAGATTATGGAGAGAGAGAGAGGAGTGCAGCGACGTCTGTCTCCAGTCGGATAGGGGTTCCGATTGTGAGGAGGAAGCTCCAATGGAGGTAGAAGAGTACCCTCATAGAGATCTTCCCTCCCACAGTGACGCCAAAAGCTCAGAGAGCAAGGAGCCTCCAGCACCCAAGGCACCGCCCAGGGCATGCCGCCCAGGTGCGAGCAGGCTAACCTGGGTGGCTAGCAGGGAGGCACCGTTGTCGGATAAGGACACTCCCTCACCTGAGGCGAAGAGCTCCAGAGTGTATGCACCTACGCCGAAGCCTCGTGCAGGTAAAAAGGCAGCGGCACCAGTACCAGAACCAGGACAGTCGCCGCTATCTAGGCTGGCGAGGGACACTTCCCGCCAGGCTGGTCAGTCTTCGACCCAGCCGATGACTGGGGGACTGGTTTGGGTTCCTCTTAAAATCTTCTTAAAATTCTGGTAAGTGTACTTCAATAAGATAAGCCTACTCCTGAACATCTGATTGTTTGGGTATATTCTCAGGGTGGACAGGTATGTTGCTGTGAGTGAAAACCTTGAGCAGCTCAATATACTTGGTGTCTTCCAACTCGTACACTTCCAAATCTGATATCACATAACTGTTAATGAGCTTCTGTTCTCCTTGTTTGTCTCGACCCATGGTACTGAGAAGTAATTATGTTGTTTTGCCATTAATCTTCAGTTTCTTTCACAGGTCTTCTGTGCAGAACATTGCTGTGCTTCCCAGGTCCATAAAAGCATATATTTATAAATACTTGTCACTCTTGTTTGACTTAATCTTCACCGGTATTATTGCCAGCAACCATTCATGCTCTGTGGCCCTGTGGGGCTACAGGACTCTTGTGTGATAGAAACTTGAGTACATGATATTTCAGTTTCATGAGCACCAGCATTCAGGTGAAACCGAACCTTGTTTTTTTTGATGTTATGATGTGTAGGATGTCCAGATGCTTTAATACACATTCTTTACACTCACATTTCTTTTGCAAAACTTACTGAGATGGCCTGAAGTTAAACACCCAAAATATAAGCCCTTTGACTTCAGGAGCTCCAAGTGTTCTTTGAGTGGCTGATTTTGATTTTGCTGCATGACACTAGGGTGTGAGATTGCTGACAGTACAAACATTGCTTCCTGAAGGCGTTTCTTGTTTCGCTTGAGTTTACTGGCTTCAATCATGTTCCTTGAAGCCTTTTGTTTTCGGAAGAAACACTGTTTGCAAAACTTCTCTCACAAATCTCTTTTTGCAGGATGTTTTTTTTAATCCCCTTTTGATCATTCTTTCCAATTGTAGTTGGATGAGTGTCTTTTATATTACCAAAGAGGGGATCTATTTGCATTTTAGCTTATCAGTCTATGTAACTCACTTAATCAGCAAACCTTGCTCTTCTGCCTCCATTCTTTTTGATATCGTAAGATTCAGCATGACAACATTTCTTAATTTTGTAGGGTTATTTGGACACTACCATCAGTAAGTTGGTAGGGTTTTCCATCTCTTCTACAAATTCTATGTCCTCTATGGAGTTGTGACATCCAAACAAAACATTGCATGAGTACTTAATGCTTTTCCGTCATCAGACCTAATTTGTGGCCGGTTTAGACCTTTATCAATGTATGCACTGTCAATATGTAATTCATTCCCATAGTTCTTATGGAGCAGTCCCTTTGCTTCAATTTAGCCTGTGTGTGAGCACAGCTGCAAACTAGCTCTTGGGGTACACTGGCAGTAATTTGTACCAATAAGTGCAATTTGTTTTGATCATTGCCTGTCTTCTGTTCTACTGAGTGCTCAACTGCTCTGATGAAGGATTTATATTGGAACACAGGAATTTCTTTTGCTGATAGCTGAGATTGCTTCTGCTGGTTTACAAGTAACTCTGTGATTAGATTATGTTTTTGTATGACATTTAGTATGTCATCACGTCTGTTCACTTCTGTTCCCTGTCCACAACTGAAGTCTTGATAAGTCACTTGTGGTACTTGGGAGTGCAGCATTTGAGATTGTGAGAGAAGGATCTCAATGACGGGTTCAGAGTAAAATGCTGGTTCTTTCCTGCTTTGCATTCCTACCTTATAGCTTTTGTACTAGAGCATGTCTACTCAAACCATCTTCTGACCCTCCTTAGTCTTTGAGCACTTTTAATTTTTCTCTCCTTTCAGCTATTGCAGCTTCAAACTGAAGTTCTTCTTTTTAACTTTGATTTGGGCCATTTCAAACTAAAGCTGTTTAGCACTGCAGCGTGTTCAAGCATGGCATGTAGAACAAATAGTGTCTCAATTTCCATCATGGAATCATCTTGTCTAACCCATGTTGATGAAACTCATGATGCTGCTCTCGAGTGGCTTACTAGAAATCCACACACACAGGCATGTACAACATCGGTGACTCCAAATTGAGAGACACTGCCATTGCATTTAGTAGTATCTTATGGGTTGGCTATTACCTTACTCAATTTTGCAGTGCATTCACCTTTGGCAATGAGTATTTATGCACAGCTGCATAAATTTTCATAAAATTTATAATGGATGCCATTTTGTGTTTAAACCAGTTCTATTGATCCAATATTGTTCCTTTTTATCAGCCATCTTATAATTTGTAAGCAAATGCTCAAAGTACAATCAAAGGTTTAAAAGTACTGCATTTCAAAGTCACCTTTCTTAATAAATTAACGCAAGCGTCTCCAAAACACACCAAACTCCACATTGACTGAATCAAGGCTTGAAACATACTCTCATGGAGATATTACAGCCCAATTAACTCCCTATTTATTTTCATAAGTACATATTATTCCCATCTTAATACACATAAAAAATATGAAGATTTTTCGATACCTTCTTTTGGAGAACACGTCCAGGGCTTACCCTTTTTTGGGCGTCTGATTAATTATGTAAGATCTTGCTCTCCTTTGCCCAATCTGCTAATGACCTTTCCACTCAACATAGATATACTATAAAATAGCTCTGTAGAGCTATCAGTAGACTGACTCAGTAAAACTAATCAAGTTATATGTCAACTGTTTCACTGCATTACCTTGCAAAACTATATAAATAAATAAAGTAAAAAGTACAAAAATTAAATATCTTGTGTGGATCCAGGTGTCATGACATACCTGCATTGTGCACAGTGCTAGATCTGGAGAGCTAAAGCTACATCTCCTCTTCTCCTCCCTCTTCTTCTTCTGCTGTTCCTTTGCCCTCTCTTCCACTTCTTTTTCCAGAGGAAGGTTGGAGGATTCATCACTTATTAACCCGGCAGGGATTGGATTGTTCCACCTTGCCTTATCACTCCTGTTGAACCTGGGAGGACCAGTATATTCACTCGGTTTTCTGGAATGTTCCCACTCTGAACAAGAGTGTTTGGGATGCAGTGACGATCAGAACATGGAGAGACAGGGCTAGAGCTAGAGGTGGCAGAAGGTGGAGGGGCTGCTGGTGGTACCACAGCTTGTGTAGGCTCACTGGTAGCTGCAAGACACCTTGACCATTTGGAGGTGTAGGTAACATTACTATTCTCAGTGATAATATGCAATGAAACACTGTTTTTGTATTTAGACAATTTGGACACCTGCTAAGAGGGAAGAGACCAACCTTCCTAAAGCTCTGCTTGATGATATTTGATATCACCACTTGCTTGTGGCATACTTTACGATGGTGGAGAATAAACATTGCCATGTCTAGTGGCTGCATGATGTATGAGATGTGCACTGACGGGCACAGAACTTCAGTACTATTGCCCCTACAGAGGTCCACAACCTCCTTGGACACATGGGCCTCATGTTGGTCCAAGAAGCTTGGAGCTTTCATAAAAAAGTTCTCATCTGTGTATTCTTTAAGAGAAACCCCATAAAGGACATTGGCTCATTCAATGTATCACCAAGTCTAGAAATAAGAACCCATGCAACTGAAATTCCACAACAATTTTTGCTAACAACATTATCAGGTAACAGCTGTGCTGCATGAAGGAGGGACACAGACCACAACTGCTGCTGACTGCCTTCTTTAATAGGGCTTGTACTCTCTCTCTCTCTCTCTCTCTCTCTCTCTCTGAACAAATAATAAAATAATTAATGCTCAAGTGAATGTTTAGCTATGGAACAAACTTTCAGTCACTGCACACAAGTGCATCCCCCAGTGACCATAGAAGAGGGCAATCTAGATAGTCAAAGGCCAAAGAGAAAAAGGATGTGCTCTAGTGTGAGCTTCAATGAAGAAGAGGAGATTATCAACCCAGGTAAACACAGTGTCTCTGCAAATGTACAGAATTGCTGTCATTGCTGTCATGTTTACTTAAAATATATCACTTTGTGTAGGATAACCCCTTTTCTTAACACTATATAATTTATCCCTTAGAAATGATACAGACTGCTGTTGTACCTATGAAGGTAATCTTTGGTGGTATCATATATACTTGTGCTGAATTATAAGAAAAGCCCACAGTGTCCATGTAATTACATGCTTCTCTTACTTCCAGTGACAAAAGCAGAAAATGGAGGGTGGTAACATTTTGGGAATAGATGACATTGTCACACAACATGTGCATAGTTTCCCTTTGAGAGGTGGGCTGTATGGAGACCGTCCCACAGGGGCCCCAGGTGGAGCCAACATCCTGGGAGGACTGCCACTACCTAACCCTGCCCCAGAAGTGGAATTGGCCCCAGAGTCTCCTCAGGTTCCTGTTACCCACAACCCTACTGTATTAGGTCCCCATGCACCCGAGGGCCTCAGTGACCCTCGCAAGAAGTATGCCAAAGAGGCATCGAATGGCAAAAAGCCTGCATCATCTTTATTTCTCTAGCAGCCACTGAATCTGGACAGTGACTGGCTCTTTTGAGTGTAAGACTAATTAATGAACTTCATGGATAGATTATGTGTGGTGTCCTTTTTACACACATTTTTTTTCTGTACATCTATGGTTTAAAACATGTTCCTTCAAGAATTACCAGAAGGCTCTTGGTAAAATGTTATGCTTAAATCTTCACATTTTATTTGCCTAATTTGGTTTATGGTGGGCACACCCAAGCAAAAGAACATATTAAGGGTTTACTACACATGCATTTTACACATATTTGTCAAAAGCAGGTATATAGCAGAGTATGCAATCTGAAATTATTCAACTTTTAATGATGCATGACCTCAGCCACTAGATGGCAGCAAGTCCATAAGAGACTACATAATAATTCTTAATAACTTTAGTTTTCTCTCCTGTTATGTTAAACAGGTTAACAACATGTTAAAAATGTTTTTATATGAATTTTGCAGAAAAACGTTTTATTGTATCCAGATTTGTTCTGCTAATATAGGTTTTGCATTTGTATCACAAAATGCACTGACAGTATAGGTCAAAATTCATTTTTATCTAGTTTGTCTCTTTTTGTGCTGCCATTTAGCACATTTTCAGTTTTTACAACCAAATGCATTAAACCATCATACAATAGGTTTACTTCTATCAATACCTGATCATTTCCCCATCACATATGTCCTTTATCTTATGCCAAATGCAAAACACAATTGTATGTGACGTACTTTAAGAATTACAGTATGATTAACCAAGCAGTACCTGTTCATATGTGAGACAGTGAATAAATGAGATGTTAAAAATAAGTTCATCAGAGAAACGTGCCTGTGGTGAAATGCATATGAATAGAGAAGATCAATTAAAAGTTGATTAATATTGTCCACTATCTGAAGAAGTAATTTATTTGAAGAAGTAGGTTATTTGAGTAATTAACAAAATCCATCAATTAAAAAAAATGTTGTTAGTACGCACTTTGGTGTAATTAGTGTACATTTTTCCTTCATTGTAAAAACTTGCCACACCATTTATTAAAGGTTTTATAAGATCTTAAAGCCCCAGTCAGATGTCAGTGCAACTTGAAGTCCAGTTTTCATTACTGCAATCACAAAGGAAGTCCAACAAGCTGCACCACTATTTACCATGCTCTCTGTCACTAAACTTAAAACTAATGCCACGGCATATTTCGGAAAATACTAATTGGGGCTTTAAGACACCATCTCAAGGCTCATTCTTCACAAATCTGATCTTGATGTATATTCCATTGAGAGATCTGAGGATTATTTGAGGGACCATCTTTGGAGTATGCTCTGGGTCCTTGATGAGAACATACTTCTTCAGTGTCATTGCTACCACCACTTTAATCTCGTTCATAGCAAAGTTCTGCCCGATGCAGTTCCTATGTTAAATGCAGGTGGTAATTTGAATTAGGACTACTAAAGAATGACTAACAGTTTGTTGTCCTAACAACAGTAAGCATTTGATAAATCACCATAAAATTAAGAAGTGTTTTTCATATTAATATGAACAAATTTTTTTTAGGGCTAGTCTCCTGGACTTGGATTAAATTTATGTTTTGGACTAAATTAGTGAAAGGTGAAATCATTAGAAATTCTTTTTAGTGTAGGCTTATTCTTATTCTGGGAAACTGGCTCTTAGTGATTATCAGTAGAATTAATTTAATGACTGTATTACAGTAATCCTAAATCTCACTTATGCCATTTTAGATGCATGCTTTCCCATAGACTATTCATTATATCTTGTATCTTTCACCTGAACGTTAAATGGAAACATATTATTTTGTGTCGTTAAAGTTTAGACATTTGAATTGATATTGGTATTAGGGACAGAATGAGGTCAAACGCATAAAGGTTCCAAATTCCATTCAGGTAAAAGAGTAACACATTCTCTGGATAAGATTTAATAGTACTAGAGTGCATATTATTATAGAACAGCACCTATCATTTCATTTGTTGTGCATTTAATGTAGATACAAACCTTGGTCCAGCTGAGAAAGGCACAAAGGCATGGGGTGGCCTCTTAGCTGTGTTCTCTGGCAGAAATCGTAGTGGATCAAACACCTATGTAAATATAACTATTGTTATAGTGGTACAGATTTAGTTTCTCTGTAAAGCGTATCCATGACAAAACCTAAATCAGGAGATGGCAAGCCTACTGCAGTTTCAGGCAGTTATCTTTAGTAGAGGTAGGCTGCCCCAATTTCTAATAAAGACAGCTATATGATAAGCATTGAATTCATACATTGGGGTTCTCCCAAACTGTGGCATTTCGGTGGACTCCATAAACACTGATGCCAATAAGAGAACCTGTGAAAAAGACAGAGCAAACCAGTTTTACTGTTCATCTAGGACCTTCTCAATGATAACACCCTTAACCGGGCTCTACAATATTTGGACGATGCATGCCAAACATCAAACAAGTTGGTAAATATTTCAACAGATTATCCCTAGGATAAAGATCATAAAGTAGGGTCTTATTTCTCCTACAAGAAAATTTTCCTGTGATGCAATATTGCTTTATGGTCTGTATAAAAAGAGTTTATAAATTACTAATTGATTGTGAGAGTAACAGACTTATAAGACTAACTATGATACAGCACAAGGAAATACATATTAATTAGGTATTACTTCATGTATAAGTAGTACTTATATGTATATAGTACTTTACTACAAACGTGACATTGGTAGCAAGGAGGGAGTGAGAGATGAATAAAAGTTAGGAGAGTCTTTATTCGTCATAACAAGATGACACTAGTGAACTCAATTAATGAACCTGATCAAGCAGCAGTAACGCGCAAAAGGCATTTAAAGTAACGCAATGATGAAAGGCGCTTGGAAGCAGGCACATGGAGTGGCTTGAAGCGCAGGACAATGTGGGCACCTATGGGCTATAAATAGTAAGGAGAACAAAAGAGGGTAAATGAGAAACAATAAATGCGAGATTGGGAACAGCGTAGGTGTGGCCAGCCTCTTGGAGTCAGGTCTTCCAGGCCGGCGAGGAGCAGGTTTCGTCAGGTACTCCTGGTGGAAGGAGGCTCTGAGATCGGGACCCAGGATTTGGGAAGCCGGCACTTTGTATTTCTGGGCTATACCCCTCCAAGACCATGAGGTATTGCTACCTCTTCGTCGTGAGTCCAACAGGGCAGATACCTTGTAAGCAGGACCACCTTCCGGGGTGCTAATCCCCTGGAGTTGCCACCATCAGCAAGAGGTCCTGCTACCTCATACACGGAAGGTCGATGATGCATGGCTGCTTCCCAGCAAGCTGACCCTGTAGGTTACCTCATTGATCCAGCTGCTGACTGTATACAGATCTGTGTATTCAGGGGCCAGCTTGTCTGTCAACCCCACCGGGCGGCTCTTTGTGGCCACCCACACTTTGTCTGCAGGCAAGGTGCCTCCAGCATGAGGTTTCTTCTCACCACCAGTCTACTTTTCTCTTTAAGGCAGAGATATCCAATTGCAACTGCTGATGGGTCTCCTCCCAAACTCACTCAGTCTGCTGACACCATGTCTGGTCCAAAGTCAGGTGGGGGCTTCCATGTATACAGTCGTGGCTGATATCTCAAGATATACTCGAAGGGGGGTGAGCCTCTTTCCTACAATGTGGAGAGTTTTGGATGTATTCTGCCCAGGAGAAGTAAGCACACCATGTCTCGCGATGTTCCTGGCAACAGAGATATAGAAACTTACAGAGCTCCTGGTTTACCCTCTCCACCTGCCCATTCAATCAGGTGATGGTAACTGGACATGAGGTTCAATGTGATGTTGAGATAACCCAGGAGTTTTTGCCACAAACACAATGTGAACTGAACCCCCCTATTGGACACGATATCATCTGGCAGCCCAAACTGTCTGAAAACGTAGTGAAAGAGTAAATTCAGGGTGGGAGAGGGATGAACTGTACGATCTTCAAAAACTGATCCATGGTGATGAGGATGATGTTGTTTCCTTCAGAGGCAGAGAGGTCTGTCCCAGAGTCAGTGGCTTGGTGAGGCCAAGGGTGGTGTGGTGTAGGCAGGGGCAGCAGTTTACAGGCTGGCAGAGTACAATGTGTTTTACTGTGAGCACACTCCACACAGGAAACTACATGTTGCACAATTCAGCCATTTAGCTATCTGGAGGATCTCCAGGTCCAGGAAGGGGTGCCGTGCTCCCTCGAGCCAGCGCCTCTGCTCTGCAAAGGTGGCTTTCATCTCCACCAGTTCTCGGTCGCTGACACTGTAGTTGTACTCAGCAGGGCTTAATTTACAGAAAAAAAAATGTGATGGGTTTTAGTTTGCCATTTTCCTCTGCCCCACAACATGGCACTGAGTCCAACATCCAAGTTGTGTTGGCTTCAATAATAAAGGCCTTGGAGGGATTGGGCTGCTGCAGTACAAGGTGTTGGCAAAAAGCAGCTTTGAGGCTTTCGAATGCCTTATCAGCCACCAGCATCCAACTCAGGTGGGTAAGCTTACCTACAGAAAAGGTCAAACAGAGGCATGGCCAGGGTGCTAAAGGACCATCTATAGAAGTTAGAAAACCTAATGAAGTGCTGTAGATTCATTTCGGCCATCCGGTTTCGGCTGTCTGGTCACCATCACCACCATGCAAGGCTGGATGTCCATGGAGGCCTCCCTGATGATGTAGACCAGGGTTTTCACCTCACAGAGGTAGAACTTGCACTTCTCCATCTTGCAATACCGGTGATTGTACAGGAGAGTGATGAGGAATTGCTACATGTCATGCACATGTCGATCAATGGAAGGTGAATAGATCAGAATGTTGTCAATGTAAGTGCCAATGTGTCTACCCAGAAACTCCCTCAGGACCTCATTAATGTATAGCTGAAACACTGAAGGCATTGTAGCTAAGCCAGATGGAAGAACCAGGTATTTATAGTTACCTGAGTCTGTGCTAAAGGCCATCTTCCATTGTTAACTTCTCTGATGGGAATCAGGTTGCAGGCACTGCAAAGGTCTAACTTAGTAAAGTACCGAGCCCCACGCAGCTGCTCGAGAGGATGGACCAAGAGGCAGAAGGTAAAGGTACTTTAACAACAGTGCATTTAGACTCCTATAATTTATGCATAGCCTCAGCCCACCATCTTTCTTCTTAATGAAGAAGACACTAACTGAGGCAGGTGACGTGGAGGGGCAGATGTAACCCTGGGTCAAGGCTTCCTTGAGGTACTGTTCCATGACCTGCGCTTCCTCCTGGAAGAGTGGATATACCATCCACTGTGGAGGCACAGCTCCGTCATTCAGGTTGCTGGCGCAGTCGAAGCTGCAGTGGGGAGGGAACTGGGCAGCTTTGGTGGGGCTGAAAACCTCTGTTAGGTCCTGTGTACAGTGTAGGGATGGGGAAGGAGATGTTGGCGTCCATGCACATTTGGAGAAGGGGCCGATTTGAGGAGTTAGTCAGTGGAGCAGGAAGGAGACCTCCGGGGTAGCAATATGGCAATGCAGCCCCTGAGAATGGTCAAGAGTACACCTGACCTCACATCCGGACCAATGGAGAGGCTCTGCACACAGCGAGTGAGGCTGTCCATCATGGACCAAAGCTCCCTGATCTCTAGCTTCTGCTGTCCAATAGCTGCCATTTGAACAGCCAACAGGTCAGCCCAAACTGGGCTGCTCACATCGCTCCCTATCTGCTGCGCATTCTGTGACATTGGTGGCAAGGAGGAAGTGAGAGGTGAGTAAAAGTTAGGAGAATCTGTATTCTCCATAACAAGCTGTACAGGGGAGAGCTCAAACTATGAAGCTGATAAACCAGCAGTAGAATTCAAAAGGTGTTTAAAGTAATGCAATGACAAAAGGCACTTGCAAGCAGGCACAGGCAGTGGCTTGAAGTGCAGGATGACTGGCAATGCACAGCATTGCATTGATGATGGCAGGCATCTGTGGACTGTAAATAGTGAACAAAAGCGCATAAACAAGAAACAGGTGTTGGTGACGATCAAGAAACAGGAGATTGGGAATGGGGTAGGTGTAGCTTGTGTGTGTGTGTGTGTGTGTGAGTCACTCCTGCTGGTTGCTTGGGGCACCATGACACGAATATAATATTTTATCACAACACTCAAGTTTCTCAAGTATTGGTTCTAGGCATTACATACAAACAGAAACTCTGAAATAACATTACACAAATGTGGGAGTAAACCATTTGAAAGATGGAGGTAAGACTACAGTGCTTTCAGAAATCCCATCTTTTGAAATCATGATAATCATATAGAGACACTTATGTGGACAGCCCTACCCTCAGGGATTGTTCTTCCATCAAAAAAGGTCATGGGTTTTGTCAACTTTCGTGCCAATCCGGGCACAGGAAGATATAAACGCAAGGATTCCTTAATGCACATTGTAGTGTATGGTATTTTACTCAGGTCCTCCCTAAAACACATAGACAGGAAAATAGAAAAAACAACTTTCAGACTTTTTAAAGCTTTTTAAAGCTCTCACTTTCCAACTCACTACTTTGAGACAAACACAAATGCAGGTGGGATTGAGGTAGGAACCACTGCTCTAGCTATTGCTGGTAGACACATGTATAAGTAAAAGCCTTTAGCTTCTAGTACAATAGTATATGTAATGTCATAATAATTCATCTAATTATGGTGATGTGAAAATTGACAATACCACTCCATACTGTCCTTTCCCTTCAGGGCCTCCTGGATCTCTTCTCTGCATTTCTGCTGGTGCTCAGGGTAACAGGCCATGTTATACAGGATCCAGGAGATGCCACTGGCTGTAGTGTCATGTCCCTCAAACATAAATGTGTCTACCTCTGCTCGGATCGCTTCATCCGACAAGCCCTGCTGCTGCTCATCCTGTAAAACAGAATATATCTGTGTCTCTTGCTAAAGTCAACTTTAGGACTCAAGGTCAATTGGCTTAAGTAAGAAAGTAAAGAGATTTTATTAGTTAAACAAATTAAAAACAAGTGTTGTTGGCCAAGGTGCTGTACAAAGCTAACAATATGTATGACAACAAAATACAACATACAGACCCAAAGGAAACAGATATACTGACGACTGACACTTTACATACCTAAAATATTTTTAAATGCTAATGTATAAACGTTTTGGCTCAAAGTAATTGAGGAAGCACATTTAATATTCAGTAGGCTGTTCCACAGCCTTGGCACAGCAACTGCAAATGTATAGTCAGCTTTAGACCTTGGAATGGCCAAGCCTTGGTCCCACATCTCGATAGATTTTGTAACGGAACTGCCCGCCTCTGAGGGGAACACAACCATTTTGGTGAATGTGGATCACTTCTCCAAGATGGTTAGGTTCGTCCCGCTAAAGGGCCTACCCACGGCCTTGGTGACAGTGGACTTGTTCTTCTGCCATGTCTTCAGGCAGTTTGGGCTGTCTGAGGACATTGTCTCAGACAGGGGGGCTCAGTTCAACTCAAGACTGTGGAGGGAACTGCTTGGGAAACTGAATATTACCGTGAGTCTGACATTAGGTTACCATCTCCAGGCCAATGGCCAAGTGGAGAGGGTAAACTAGGAATTGGGCAAATTCCTTTGTCTGTACTACCAGCGACATCCAGAGAGCTGGAGTGCATACCTCACATGGGCCGAATTCGCACAAAACTCTCTGTGTCGTGCTGGAACAGGGCTAACACCATTCTAATGTGTTTTAGGGTAACAGCCCCCCCTTTATCCCTGGAATCCACCGACATCAGACCAGCCGTCTGTTGAGCAGTGGTGCAGATGCAGCGAACAGGTTTGGGGGGAAACTCACAGGAGACTGTACTCTGCCATCGCGGCCTACAAAAGAAAGGCAGACCGAAAGCTGGGAGCGACTCCCCGGTTCGAGCCGGGACAGAAAGCATGGGTCACCACCAAGGATGGCCGGGCGGGCCCTTGGCCCTGTGGGCCAAATATGAGGGTCCATATACCATAACCAGTCGGGTGAATGAGGTGACCTACAGGTTGGGCCTGCCAGGACATAGCCAGGCCTCCAGGGCCTTCCATGTGTCTGCCCTGAAGCCCGTGGTGGAGGGTCCCCTCTCAGAGAAGGGGGGCCCCTCGGGAGCTCCACCCATGCTGCCGGAGATCAGAGTGAGCCGGCCTATCGGGTGAGGGCCTTGCTGGACTCTTGGAGGAGGTCCTCGGGGTTGCAGCACCTGGTGGACTAGGGGTACAGGCCTGAGGAACGCTGCTGGGTGCCGGCCTCCTTGGTGTAGGACCCCGACCTTATCGCCTCCTTACCTTTTGTTACCTTACCTTTTGTTTCATTTATGTTGCTAAATGTTAGTGCCTTTAATTATGGAAAATAAAGAGCACCTTCTAGCAACCACGCCTCTTGCTACCTCTGTGCCATCAGCATCACATATTTGAAATTTCTAAATGACACAACTAGCATTTTAGGTTTGTACCATGGGTCTTGGCGGAATTTCTACTACTAATAGTTGTCACGGTACGGCCCCTCCCCCCTAAAGTGTGTGTGTGTGTGTGTGTGTGTGTGTGTCTGTGTGTGTCCCTATTGCCACACCCTCTTGTGTTGTGCACCTGATCCTTGTGTGCAATTGTCATGAGTGTATATAAGTCTCGTGTCGTATCGTAAGTTGTCGGTGTTTGACCCACGTAGTGTGTTTGTGTGTGTTGAGTCGTGCATGTTACATTGATATTAAAACGTATGTTTTTGTTTAATGTGCCTCATCCCCGTATCCTCCTTAACCCGTAAAACGTTACAATAGTAATAATTTAAAAATAAATAAACAAATAAATTAAATGTATATAGTGCCTCACAAACCCAAGGACACATGTTTTAGAAGGAAAAAGTAGACAAATATGCAAAGAAAAGAGAAAGGAGAGTTTTGAGGAGAGTTTTTAATGAAGAAAAAGTAGAAGAGCCATGAATTGGTCAATGAAGAGAATTCCAAACTTTTGGAGCAGTGGCACTGAAAGACTATCTATGAGCAATGGCAAGAAGGGGGGTGATGTGAGAAAAGCACTTAGAAAGAGTGAGAACCCTGGAAGCAGAATTCTGATTATACTTAAGCTGGTTTAGCAAGGACAGGAAGGAGATTGAAAAATGGAGTTACAGTAGTCCAGTAGTACAGGAGAAAATATTAATATGTGACTAGAATAAAAGTAATGAGTTGAAAATGACACTAAGGTTTTAAAATACCATCACTGGTGTGAAAGGAATTCCATCAATATTTACATTTAGTGGAGAATTTGGAAACCAGTGACTTATAGCCAATTAAAATAATCTGTTTTATCAGTGTTCAATTTCAGAAAGCTGCTATCAAGCCAATGTTTTAAATCAGTAAGACATGCATTTAGAGACTGAGATGGGGGATGCAGAGCTATGATATAGATATTGATATCATCTTCATATCAGTGATACCTGATTTTTAATTACTTTTAATAATCTGACCTAGGTGCAAGATATACAAAATGAAAATAATAGAGTCCAAGAACAGAACCTAGGGGTACTCCCTGTGTAACTGTGTAACTAAGGAAATCGATGACTTATGAGTGCCAGTAGAAATCTGAGAGACAGGATCAAAACCTGTCAAGGACTAGACCAGAAATACTTTTGGATGCTAATCTGTGAATGAAAATGTTATGGTTCACTATGGTTATGGAAACCAGCATCAGTAGAAAGTAGGTCATCAACCACATTTAGCTGAGCAGACTCTGTACAGATAGATGAAGCTATTGTAGCTATTGTAAACGTTCAGTTAAATAATATAACATACACAAAACATTTAGGTTCAAAGGGATGGTAAAACTGGGCTTTTCTTTGAGCCATCATCTCTAATCATCTTGCGGTAAATCCTTTCAACATCAACAGAAACTTTCAAACTGACTATTTAAAAATTCTAGAGACCAGGATTTCTTAACGTAGCACCTGACAATGCATGAATTGGCACGATAAATTATAACTGATGCATTATGCATTCTGTTTAATCTTGCAATTTAAGAAATTAAAACTAAGTGGATACGTGGCTACCCAACCTATCTTCTGAAATGGTTTGCACGTAGCTTACTCAGTGGTGATCAAAGAGGAATGAGGGGGTGATGGAGTGACATACTTGAGTACAGAGTAGAATATCCAAAAAGTCCAAATTTCTCCTCTTCAGAAGAATGTCTTGTTCCTTCTCCTTACTTAAAGCTTCTTTTCTCTTTCTTATAACCTCCTCTGCAAAAAAAAAAAAAAAAAAAAAAAAAGACCATTTTTGGTTCTGTTAGGTTTTTGGTAAAATGACACAGAGGCATCACTTGTACATAATTTAAGCAAAACAGAACATTAAAGCCTAGTGGATTAATTCTGATACCAATAAAGCATTCAAATCCTGCTGTCCAACCATTTGAAAGTCAATGTTCTAAGTCTCCTAAAGTAACATCAAATGATATAGAAGGAAATAAGAATAACACTGCAAATGTATGCACAAAGGATTAAGTATATTCCTAAGCATTTTGATGGCTTGCCTAAAATAGTAACAAAAATCATGAATTTGTTAGATCACATTTTCATATAAGAACAGTTATCACCACATTATTAAAAGATTAAATGAATATGCAAAAAATGCCTCTGCCTTTAAGGGTTATTAGGTCAACCCTGTCAAACTATCTCATCTTAAAAGCAAAAGCTTTCAAATATACCTGTATGGCTGTGTGCAATTTTGCATGCTTTCCTGTATCTGTAGCCATGTGGACTAAGATGAAATATAGTCTCACTGGGATATGGAAACCAACGCCACCGGAGATGCACCAGATAACACAGCTCAAACACTGCCTTTATGTAAGGGTTGGTTCCACTGCAGTGAGAGTGACAAGATTACAATAGTACTGCCTTATATTTTAAAAGTACCATATTAAGCAAAACCATATTAAGTTTTTTTTTTACCATATTAAGTTTTACCCCACCTCTCTGTCTGACAGTTGCTGTTGTAGCTAAAAGCACACTTCATTATGCTGTCCAGTGTCATCAGGCTAACTTGCTGAAAAAGTTCAAAGGACTGCTCTGTTTTTGCATAGGTTTCCCACTTGTCCTTTGAGAGAAAGATTACAAAAAGGGCTAGGTGAAAAATGCAAGTCAAAGATTATATATCATTCATGGCAAAACTCTGAAATATTAACTCACCAACATAATGTTAGCTGAATCTGCCATTAATTTTACATAAGGCTTCAAGATATCATAATGGAAGCCAGGAGTGAGAAGTCTTCTGTGGCGAAACCACTTCTGTCCCGCAGAAACAAGTAAACCTTCTCCTGCAGAGACAAACAGCAAACAGTTGTATTAGGCACAGAACATATGTTACCATATTTTATTTTTGGGTGTCATCTTTACCGATCCAAGAGGTGAGGAAGGTATATGCAATGTTATCCTTTGGTTCTATGAAATAAGAAAGCAATCTGTGAAAATCTTGACTTCATCGGATTATTACAAATCACAATTTAAACTACCAACTGACAAATGGTCAAGCACATTTGCACCTGCTGATGCCAGAACGGTCTTCAAATATGAAGAATGGTGGATAGTTAAATAAATACTTGTAGGGCCAAACTGCAATGGAAAGGCATAGGGATACTGTTCTCCCCATTTGGTTATTATCGAAAAATCTGTTCCATCTTGCCGTAACTGTAATACAAAATGATAAGACATTTTAACCACAAGTATGCAGAATGATATTTCTATAAATTGCTAGTGTATTCTTAAAGGTTATACCATGTAATCCAAGAATGCCAAAGACAGATATTCACTCTTACCTGTGTTTCTGTTATAGCCTAGTCGTTTAAATGCTAGCCTTAACACAATTAAAACAAGCACAAATAGTATCATTGATCTGAAGTACCACAATTACATTGCATCCCTGGTGCTCTGCCAGTGTTCACTCAAACCTAGCTCAAGGACAGATTAGGATTCAGTATCAGCAGGGATGAGGGGATTTGAAAACTCCTATATGAGTAAATGTGTTTGTATTATTTTAAAATTATTATTATTATTATTATTATTATTATTATTATTATTTTTACAATGAAGCTGTTTTGGTTTATCAGCAATGTTGCAGTGCAAATTTACGCATTTAATTAAAAAAAAAAAAGAAAAAAGAAAAGATTCCATAGGTCATGAAATTGGAAACCTTGAAACCTTGCCCACTATAACGCTAATCAAAAACAAAGACATAGCTGTTAGCCAAACTAAAGTCCAACTATTACAAACATACCAAAGTAAACCGCTTGGCTAATATTTCGTCTGTGTCGTAGCACTCAGTTAGGAAGTGACCCCAAAACTTTTAAACCTGAGGCATATCTGAGTGAAATAACGCTGAGAAAACAATTCTGTCTCCAAGTGCTGATTATGATTTGATTATCCTATTTCGTATCTGGTTTGAATGAAATATCGGCTATATTGTGTATTGTATAACGCTTTAAAATGACAGTAATAGATGTTTCTTTTTCGCATGCATGCATGGATTTTACCATTCCTCTGAACATAAATATATGAGTTTGAGCCCACCTTTCATTTTTCACAAGTTAAAATCTATGCAGTTTAGTCTGAATTAAAACCAGCGTTTATTCCTACCTGTTTCACGTGTCCAAATAACCAGTTGCCAGGTGGCCCTGGAAACTGCTCAAATGCACGCATCTTTTTCTCTCTCGTTATTACCAAGTTATATAGTACCACTGAAAAGTAGAAGATACATACGACTACCAAGACGTTATATAAGCGAAATGGTTCGAAATAAAACTTAATTGTCTTGCTAAAATATTGACAGACTTCCATAGTTCGTTGTCCTTAGGTCGAGTTGTTGACTCGAACTGTGAGTCAGAAAAAACGCATAATGACGAGATTATCATTATGGAAAAAAGAGGGAAGGGCTGTCTGCAGCATGCAGGCTATAAAGAGGACCACAAGTGCTGTGTCAAACTCCTGCCTCACTGTGCAGTTTATGAAGCTATAGGAGCCAGGTTGAATGTTAATTTATTTAATTTTTAAAAATTCGTTAAATCTATATAAATTATTCCCCGAGCTCTCCCTGTACATGCCGGTGTTTCATGCTATTTTTATGCTCATTTCTACAACAGCCAATATACTACCTCTACATTTGCAAAGAAAAAGTGCATCTAGCACCATAGCTTCACCAAACAATGTATACTAAGTGGTTTAACATTTACATCATGCCAGGATAAAAAAAAGCGTTTGATTTATTGCAAAAAGCTTATCTAAATCAGACCGAAACTTGTTTCATATAGCCTACCTAACGTATGCTTTTGAAACATCCATGAATGAGCAATTGTGCGGCCGCTGGAAATGACATTTTTCTCACGCTAATCGCATGCATTGAGACATCTTAATAATAAATTTTAATTGTAAATTTAAATAATCAAACTGCTGCGGGAAAACTGTATTTGTAAGAGCATCGATATATATTGTACGGGCTGTACAATGAAGCATCGAATTTGAATATTTAACTGCTAATCTATAGCTAGTTAACGTTAAGATGCCGTAGGCTACAAACTCAATCAAAGCAGTCCTAAACTAACACGGCTGACCTGTTGCGCCCTTGCTGAATAAATCAGTAATTTTTAAAGATTTAACAACTTCTTCTTCAAGTGCTTTTATTTTTATCGTTTCCGTGTCCGCACCGCATTTCCTATTCTTATCAATTTCTAAGATGATATAAGCACATACTCTCAAGCTTTATTGTATGCGTGTGAGTGGATAAGGTTTTTTTTTCACATGCTACGTCACGGCAGAAAGATTCGATTCGTGAAACAGGACTGCAGATACAGTGTGTGTTCACAAGCTGTGCTGAGCTATCTAGTTCATCATACGTTGTAACATTATTTAGCAAGCGACAGTCCAGGCCACCGGTAAACAAATAGTTTGATGAAACCCATTTTCAATAAATTGTACTTTCCAAGAAGTCATAAGACACGTGTCTGCAGCGTGTGATCGTGGAGGCCGGAGTTCAAATAACGGTTTATCTTGTGGTTAAAAACGGTGGATCGGAGGGGGAAAAACAGCATACTATCATGCAAGCAAACAGACAAGACAAACGGGTTATGAAGGACAAAGGATGTGCGGGATATACATCTCAAACTGAAAGCCCCAGATTTATTAGTTTTTTGTTTACATATTTAACTAATGTCTATTTCTTTAAAAAACGGTTTGAACACAAATTGAGGCAATAATAATCCAACACAACACAATGTTACATTTTACAATTATTTTTGAAAATAGGAAACTGATTGTAGCAGGGAGGAGTGTTCCCCTATGACACCAGGGGGAGTATCCCTTCTGGCACACTGTAGCTCTCCCTTAGTAAATGGTTTCTCTTGATTAACTGGCAATACCAATTAACCTTTGTTTTAATCTTTGTAGCCCAGGAGAGCAGTTTGGTCTCTCTGCATTTCTTGGTTTGGCAAAGAGTCCTTAAGTTTATATTTGGAATTTTATTTAAAAGTGGGTTGCTGATTTCATGAGGGTGCACGTCTGTTCTCAGTTGTGTGGCAGTTTTGTGGTCTCCCTCACATTTGTAATGGCCCGAGTACCGTAGGGTGAGGAGTAGGACACACAGGATCTCGCGACGAAAACAGACGTTTATTAAACACACACGAATAGCTAACACATTGGCACTCACAGGCAACAGCTTACTAACATAATGTGCCCATAAACGGGAACAAGAACAAAGATGCACACTCCCACAGCAGTTTAAATACGCAAAGACATTATATGAATAACCTGGCGCAGGTGTGTTCTAACAAGGACAGTGTGGTTACAAACAAGGTGATTAACTCCCACTGCACACGGCGGGCCATACCACGTGAACACTGGGAAGGGGAGCGTTCCGTGACGGTGTGGAATTTGCTCTCAAGTGGAGGTAGGTTTGGGGTCTTTGCTGCTGATTGAAATGAGGTGTAGTGTGATTTTGGTGTAAAACCTACTTAAATGGAATACCCTGAATATTCTGATTGATGGATCTCTTTTAGTTCTATCTAGGCCAGATGTGGTCCAGCAGTTGGTGGCTAGAATCTGGGCCTCTTTTGTTTGTACTTTTTTTTATTCATGCTGAGTGGAAGTAAGCAACACAATTTACTTAAATGCTTAAAATGTTTTGAACAAATTACAAATTCTATTTAAAGGCACATTAATTTTTTTAAAAAAAACTAAAATAACAAATAACTATCTGTTACCTTGAGTCACATACTTAAATTATTCCTACACAAAATAAGATCCCCATCCCCACATATACTACAGAATAGACTAATATTTCTGGTCTCTATCGTAACACTGAGCTGATTGAAAGCCAAGGAGAAATGCTATAGTGTAGTTAAGTGAACAAATCTAAATATTACAGCTTACAAATTACAAACATAGGGTCCTCAGCATTACTTGTTACAGTGGAACTCCTCAAATTACTCTTTGGAGGGACAGAGGAAGTGTATTCATCAGGAGGCTAAAAGTCAGGTTTTTTATTCATGCAGACCTCATTAGAGTCAGCCTACCCGCAGCAGTTGTAGTGGCAGTCCATATCATTCACTGTAGTTGTACCACCACGTTGGAGTCAGTCAAACAAACACATCTTTGAAACACGAGCAAGACATAAAATTATTTCCTTTTAGAAATGTTGACAGAAAAATAAAAATAAAAATTAAATTAAATTGCCTAGCGCACAGTAAAAACCTGACTCAGTAAATCTAATCAAGTTAAACCAATCAGAAACAATAATGCAGTGACATCACACCTGACAGTCAAGTGTGCCCAAAAACACAAATGTTCCATTGCTCAAATGTGATCAACCTCCACATTCAATTCAATATAAATGAAATATAAATGTATAATACAAATCAAATATGAAATTATCAATTTCCAATTGTTTTTGACTAACAGTAAATGATCTCGTTATTAATTGGTTCTTACATTACACGGCCCCTAACTGGTTAGGCAGAAGACTGACTGTCTGCAACCTCCATGTGCACTCTAAGGTTGAGACAAATGAATAACGTGCCGTACCTTTTGACTGTGCTCCAGCCCCACTTTACAGCAAATGGCCCCGAAATAATTAACTCCGATATTTGGGAAAAGCGGTTTGTCGGGCACGAGGTAATCTTCAGGCAGGTCTTCAATTTTTGTGCTCTCCAACCTTTCCACTGATCCTGTGGCACACTTACCTGCATCCACAGTATCCTGTCCTTTCATGTATGTCTCTCAAGAGTAGTGTGGAAACTGTACTATGCTTAGAAAGAATTGCTGGGCGTTTGACATTCTCTGGCATGACTTAATTGCTGAGTCTTCCACCAACTCTAAAAGTGCCATCTTGAAGAATTTGATCTAGTTTGAGCAATTAACTCTTGCTACTAACTTGTTTGGTCCTTTTGCAGATCTTTGAGTTCTTCTCAATTGTCTTTGGCTGATTCTACTTTTGCAGCAATCAGACCATCCAAGATAAGTGATCTCTTTTCTGCTGCTTCTCTGAATCTTTTCATATGCTGTTCTAACTTTGACTTTTGCCTTTCTGGGTTTTTTTTTCATTTAGGATGATTATTCTTGATATCTCCTTTGTTTCTTTCTTTAGTTGTTGTAAGGTTTTCCTTAGTTTTAGTTTTAGTTTAGTTTTAGAATCCATTTTAGTTTATGCCAATCTGAGTAATAGTTAACAAGTTTGTTCATTCATTGGATGTGCCTTATCTTCAACCTTGATCATGTTGACTGTAATTGTGCTCTTAACTTCCACATCATCTTGAAGTCTCTCTCTTCTTTGCATAGGTTGTTTTGGTCAATCTAGTTCATTGTTCACTGAGTAGTTTGGTCCATTGATCCATGTTCCCCTTTTAACCAACTTATTGGCCTTTACTGGATTGATTTGCAGGTTCCAACATATTTCCATTGACATGGCTTGATGGCCTCTCAGATCAGAGTGATTCTATTTGCTACAGAGGTTTAAGGAAACGGAACATTTCATTATCAATGTATCTAAGCACTGTTGTGCTGTCTGTCCAGAAGACAGACTGTTGCAGTGGAACCTGAAGATATAAACTATCTAAAAACATAAGCAACTTTAAAAATATTAAATTTTTGATCATGGCCACTTCCATTCATCTTCAGTGTGAAGAGTGCATCATATTTAGCTATTCTTTATCCTTCATTAGCGATAGTTTTATCTGTGAGAAGTATAGATTACTTGCTAGTCTGATGGAGAAGATTCTAGTGCTGGAGGTGTGCATCCAGACTTTAGAAAGTTTTAGAGATATTGAGGAATTAGAAGCACAAGCTCTAGATGCCTTAGGCCAAGTTAACGAGCCTTCAGCTCAGGCAGTATAGTCATTTCAGCGGGTCAAATGGGTGACGTTAAGGCAAAATAGATGAGCTTCGGCTCACCCACTACAGCACCACACCCCTCCCATTCACATGTCCAACAGGTTTGACCCACTCAGCGAGGCACCTGCTGAGAAACCTGTTGAAAAAACTCTTGTTATAGGGGACTATTTTTCAACACGTGAAATTAGCTAGGCCTTTAGGGACACCAGCAGGAGTAGTTAGCTGTATACTAGGGGCCAGGGTGCCAGACATTCCAAGTACGTCTTAGGCAAGCATAGATTCTTGAAGATAGTTACTCATATAGAAACTAATGGTATAGGCCATCGTCAGTCAGAGATTACTAAGAATAATATTGCAGAGGTGTGTCAATTAGCAAAGGTGAAGTTCAATTCTGAAGGATGCTCTGGTGCCATCCCAGTGTGGCACAGCAATATAACGTACAGCTGGTTATCTTTGCTGAACTGCTGGATATCCAAGTGGTGCTCACAAAGCAATGTGGGATTTATAGATAATTGGACCACATTCAAGGGCAAGCCTGGGCTTTTAGGGTGGGGTGGTATCCGTCCTACTAGTGCGGGCACTGCTCTCCTTTCTTGTATCATAAGCCACAGTCTTATGACAGATTTAATTAATCTATGACAATCCAGGGCAGAGTCCAGCAGCAGACAAAGAGGCTAAACCAACCGTCTGCTGATTGCTTTGATACGTCACCCAAGGTTCACCATATTGACACTGTGTCTGTTCCACAAGCTAAGCAGAAATACAGAAAACCAAGAAAAACATGTCTTAATATCCTAATTGGTATTAGAGTAATTGACTCACAGAACACTGCCATCACTTTGATCTAAAGCTAGGATTATTAAATGTTAGATCCCTAATGTCACAGCATACCCCCGCCCCCCCGACTCCTCCCTATGTTTGTTTGATGTCTTGTATGTGTGTGTCTTCATTGCCACACCCCTCCCATGTGTCACACTTGTCCCCTGTTATCATATCATGTATTTAAGGTCCTGTTTAATTGTTAGTCACTGTCGGTGTTTGACCTCATATAAGATGTTGTTAGCCACTTTATTGTGTTTTGATTCATGTTGAGCACTTCCTGTATTTTGTTTTGTGTTCACGTAGTGTCTCTATGGGTGTTTTGGTTTTGTTATGTATAATAATAAACGTCTGTGTATGTGCCTGATAAGGCTTGTTTCTGCATCCTGCCTCACTTCCCCAATGTTACACCTAACATCTAAAGTGCTATTTCTAAATTAAATCATCACAGATCATAGATTGAATGTGCTCTAACAGAAACTTGGATCAAACCAAATGAGTACATAGCTTTAAATGAAGCATGTCCTTCTGGCTACAGCTATGCACACTACCCTCGTCTAACTGGCCCTGGAGTTGGCATTGCAGTTATTTATAATGACACATGAGGTGTAAACTAGAAAGCTGACTATGATTTTGCATTCTTTGAAATTCTTTTTACTAACATAAAAAATGTAGCCGGCAATAAGAAGCCCACCTAGCCTCTTCCACTAACTGGTATCTACAGGTCACCAGGACCCTATTCAAGATTTATTAATGCATTTGCAGATTTCCTCTCTAATCTAGTCATTCTAATAGCTATTAATGTTGGTGATTTCAACAGTCACTTTGACTGTTGAACTTTTGAGATCGGCCTTTGGTTCTACATTAGATTTGTTTCACTCAATGTATAAGAGAACCCACACAATCTGGTGGTTATAGGCTTGATTTAGTACTGACATATGGTGTAGATATAGAGAACATAGTTATAGTCAGATGACCCCAGTCTGATGCCATCTCAGATCATTCTTTTATTTCATTTGAACAACATATGAGCAACAATATAGTAACCTTGCCTCGCTTTGACACCAGATGTATGATCACGTTAACCACTACACCTAAATTTATTGCAAATCTCAGAGAATAATCATTTGTGATTGGGATACCCTCAAACTCCATGGAATTTGATCAAATGTCTAAACAGTTAGAATCAGTATTTCGCTGTATACTCAATGATGTTGCTCCATTTAAGAATTTAAAAAAATGAGGGGCAAAAATGAGTACCATGTTGTAATCACATTCACAATTTAAAACAGAACACTTGAAAGATACATAAATGCCAGCACACTAAATTTGTTGACTTTCAGCTCGCATGGAAGGAGAGCCTTCTCAAGTATAGAAAAGAACTTATTAACGATCTATCGTCCCAAACAGAAAATAACAAAAATAATAGTAGTAATGAGTTCATGAGTCTCATGAATTCAGTGAGAAAATTAAGCAAATTAAAGATAACATTCAGAGTATAAACGTGACATCGGGCAGCTACTTAGAGATCAGAGCAACCAATCAAAAAAAAAGACTCTAGAACACTGTGCTATTTCCACTGCTACACTGATGATACTCATCTATATGTCTCAGCCAAACCAGAAGACAAATATCAGCTTAGTATTACTGAGGAATGCATAAAGGGCATCAGACACTGGATGTTGAGAAACTTTCTCTCACCTGATCCTGACAAAACAGAAGTGCTTCTATTAGGTCCACAAACAACTAGGACCCTGCTCTCTAATTACTTAATGAACCTCAATGGTCTCGTAATCACATCTTTAACAGTTAATGCAATTATGCATCCCAGTCTCTCGTTTGACGCTCATGTAAATAATATTTCTAGGACTGCCTTTCTCCACCTCAGGAACATTACGAATGCAGAAAATGCAGAAAAGCTAGGTCATGCATTTATCACTTCAGGATTGGACTACTGTAATGCCTTACTAACTGGCTGTACCAGTAAGTGCCTAAACAAGCTCCAGCTAGTTCAAAATGCAGCAGCCAGAGTTCTTACTAGAACTACAAAATGTGATCACAGTACACCTATACTGGCTACATTACATTGGCTCCCAGTAAAATTTCATGTTTATAAAATGCTTCTAATGACCTACAAAGCACCGAATGGTCTGGCCCATAGTACCTTTCTGAACTCTTGGTGCATTACAACCCATCACGTCTGCTTAGATCAAAAGGTGCAGGCTCTTTACTAGTAATAAGAATAAGAAAATCTACCACAGGGGGCAGAACTTTTTCCTATAAAGCTCCCATACTATGGAATAACCTTCCATTAAATGTTCAAAACTCAGACAGTCTCAATATTTAATATGTACAGTCAGACATTTTATTAAATACTTCCCAGGTGTAGACTGGAATGTTATGATGCTGCCACTTTACCTCTCTTTTGCCACTCAAGTTTGTTGACTGAAAACAGAGGAGTGCTTATGTTCCAGGCAGCCCTCATGCCCTTGTTTCCTTCTGGCTCTGTACTTTTAGCTGTGCTGCCATAGCTAGATCTGCCGGAGTCCATTTTTGCACGTTATAGTTTTCTAATATACACACCTTCATACCTGGACATGCCTAAGAATCTGTTCTCTCTTTCTGCATAGGTACACCTACTCCTGTCATGTTGTTACTGAGCCTCAACCCACTTCAGATACCATGGCTCCTCCTACCACCCCAGATACCCCCCTGCTGTAGCCCACCACATTTCCACCTCAGCCAATTGCCCTTGACAGAAGTTCTCATGCAAGGTGGGTTTCAGACAAATGTCCACCGTCGAAACCAGACTAGGACTTATAGAAAACCGTGGTCCATGGTCTGCCAGTGGAGGATGGGCCCTCCCATTTGAGTCTTGGTTTTTCTCAAGGTTTCTTTCTCATGCTCTAGGGAGTTTTTCCTTGCCAGTGTCACCCTTTGCTTGCCCACTGGGGGCTTGGACTCAGACATGTGTAAAGCTGCTTTGTGACAATGGCTGTTGTAAAAATCGTTATATATATGTACATTTGACTTCGACTTTGATGTAACAGCTTGTCTATCTTCACGTCAGAGACTGCTGCTGTCAACTCAAGTCTGGAGATTGTGACCTGTTTCAGTAGGGCCATTCTTGACTTCTCCATGAGGAAAGAACAATGTTTCTTGTGTTGCTTATTTTCCAGCAGTAAATACGTCACAGTGCCATATTCGTACTCTGAGGTATGAAGAACGCTACAGCAGTGCACCCAAAGTCTGAAGGTTTCAAACACGTACTAAAATGAAAGTCAGAGAGGTGAGTAAGATCTTCCATCCATTATTTCCAATCTTCTGCATGACTTTTACCAATGTTTTCACCCCAACCACATTTCTCCTATCAAAGATCTCACAACAGGAGGTTAGTGGACAAGATGACTGGTGTGAGGAATCCAAATGGGTCATACAAGAATCAGTATTACACTGTACACCTAGAACCCTCTTGATGGCTAGGGTATCATAACGTAGATCCAGGTCTTTCAACTCACTGTATCGCTGTACTTCTGGGATAGATAGTATTACTTTCCTGCTATGGCTCATCCACTTTTTAAAAGTGAAACATCCATGGGCACACAAAATGCAAAGATCACTAACCCAGCTTACTGCATCTTCTGTAGCTACGATCCTCAAACAGTTGTTTATGTAGAAGCTGCAAAATATTGTCTGGACAGCTTCAGGTGAAGCAACAGACTTGTGATCTTCAGCCATTCCTTGCAATGCATATAAGGCAACACTCGTTGATGAAATGACCCCAAAGAGGTGTACAATAATTCTAAATTATTTATAATTTTTTCTAAATTATTTTATAAATCTTTACAACCATGTATTAAATACCTTAATCCATCTCACAATATGTTTCCCTCTATCAATAATTGATCAATTACATATCACACATGTCCTTTAACTTATGTCAAATGCTAAATACACAATAGTATGTGAAGTACTTTATAAATTACATTGTGATTACCTAAGCTGAAACAGTGAATAAAATAGACATTAAATATGAGTTAATCAAAGGAAAAAAACTGTGAGTGGTGAAATGCATGTGATTAGAGAAGATCAGTTAAAAGTTGATTAATATTGTTGACTATCTGAAGAATTAAGATATGGATATACCTTGGATAGATTACATCAATAATTAACAAAATTCAATTCATGAATTAAAAAATGTTGTCAGTATGCTGTTTGGTGTAATTAATGTACTTTTTTCTACATTGGTAGGGCTGTGGTAGCTCAATGGTTAAGGTACTTGACTTGTAATTGGAAGGTTGCCCCTGAGCAAGGCCCTTAACCCTCAATTGCTCAAGTTGTACTCAGTCATAATTGTAAGTCGCTTTGAATAATAGCATCAGCTAAATGCCATAAAAATGTAAATGTAAAATGTAAATTCCTCCACAAGTTTGTTCAAATTGTCATTGGGCCACCAAAGAAAAAGAAGGAGATCTGCATTATCTTCTGGCAACTTCACCTGATAAAACTCAATGTCTGCATTCAGCTATTGGCTCCTCTCAAAATCTTAAAAGGACACAAACTAACATGTTGGACAGGTCGAGCCCTTGTAATAATTCAGTGTTCAGAGATCAGCCCTGAAATATGGCTGTACAGTCAAAGACTACTCGCAACCTTTCTTTTTCTGAGTGAAATACCACATGGTGTGGTATGTCATCATGGTTCAAGTAGTGTGTTGGAACATAGCATAATAATAGTATCCATGAAGCTCTTGTAATCTTCAAAGAACCCAGGATTCTTCTTGAACTTTCTGAGCAAACTAACTATGCGCTGTTCCGCCAAGTGGTGGTTATTAGGCATTTGAAGCTTCTTATTCTTGAGTGGCAATCCAATGCTCTAATGTCCATTCTTAAAAACTGTTGTTTTTTGCACAGACTGCACAAACTGCTTGTTTTCTTAAGACATCTCTTCTTTTTTGTAATTGTGCTCTGGAAAATCAGCAGTGTGCTGTTGAACCAGCATGTCCAAGCAGGGCTGCATGCTCTGCCTCTTGTCTAACCTGGGTTGACGAAACTCATGATACTGCTGTCGAGCAACTTACTTGAGATCCACACAGATGAGCACGTGCAACATCGTTGACCCTTTGGGTCATTTTCATAAAATTTCTAATGTATGCCATTTTGTGTTCAAACCAGTTCTCTTGGTTCAATAATTTCATTTTCATACAAGAGACATGCAACTTCATAGTTAAAATGTATAAACGCATTCAGATAATTCAGTGCAAATGAGATTTTCACACTTTAAGTTTTGTGCATTACTCATCACTGTTGCTACTTTGTTCATTTTATTTGTCAGACCTCTTAATTTTTGCGTCCTCAATATGATGCATCTTTGCAATATCTCTTCTAATACTTACTCTTTTATTGTGACCCTCCACAATCCATGGTATCCTTAATACTTCCATATTCCTTTTCATCAGTCATCTTATAATTTGTAAGTAAACACTCAAATTGCATTCAAAGGTTTAAAAACATTTCAAAGTCACCTTTCTTAATAAATGAATGCAAATGTCTCATAGAATCAAGACTTTCAATGTACTCTCAAGGAGATATTACAGCCCACTTAATTCGCTAATTATTTTCATAAGCATGCATTACGTCTTCTTTTCTTATACACGTAAAAAATATGAATAGTTTTCGATACCTTCTTCTGGAGAACACGTCCAGGAGTTGCTCTTGCTCCTTTTTCCCAATCTGCTAGCAACTGTTCCACACAGCATGACTATACTCCAAAATGGCTCTGTAGAGCTAGCAGTAAACTGGCTCAGTAAAATTAATCGTTACATCCAAACCTGAAACATTAAGAAGCACACCTGACAGTCAAGAGTCCCCAAAAACAGACGTGCCCACTCCTTAATTTAAATGAAATATAAATGTATCATTTCTCATAACCTCTCTTTCTATTTGTATTTGTTAATTAATGTGTTTATTGTGTCAATTAATGTCTTACTTTCTCTCCATCTTTGTCATTGTAAAACGACCTTGAGTGTGAAAGGCGCTATATAAAGTAAACTTATAATTATTATTATTATAATACAGCTCAAATATGACATTTTTATCAGGTTTTTCCAATGATTTTTAACTAACAATAAACAACCTCCTATCTTTTTGTTACGTTCGCCCCTCGTTGGAATCATGGTTCCGAAGGTAACACCTGTTTAGCTACATCCTGGTTTTGTTTCCTTGTGCTTCCTTGTTTTGGTTTCTGTCTGTTCCATCGTATGGTTAGTAGCTCCACCTGTTATTGCTATCACCTGTATCTTGTTTGTCCTCATTACTCTCTGTATATAAGCCCTGTGTGTTCAGTTTGTCTTAAGAAGGATGGCGTATTCATCACTTATTACCCTGGCTGGGAGTGGGTTGTTCCACCTTGCCTTATTACTCCTCTCGATCGTGGGAGGACTAGTATAGTCACTTGGTTCTCTGGCATGTTCCCACTCTGAACAAGTTTGAGATGCAGTGATGAGCAGAACATGGAGAGACACAGCTAGAGCTAGAGGTGGCAGCAGGTGGAGAAGCTGTTGGTGGTGCCACAGGTTGTGTGGGCTCACTGGTAACTGCAAGACACCTTGAATGTTTGGATGATGTAGGTAACATTACCATTCTCAGTGATAACACTGAAACACTATTATTGTTTGTCTTTTTTTATTTGTAACCCTGCTAAGAGGGAAGTGGCCAAACTTACTAACGCTCTGCTTGATGACCTTTGATATTGCCACCTGCTAGCATGCATGCTTTAGGAAGGTGGAGAACTGGCACTTCCTAACAACCACATCACCACCAGGCCCATCCTTGTCACCATGGTGGTAAAAGCCGTCTTCAGCAGAACAAACATTGCCACGTCTAGTGGCTGCATGATGTGTGAGGTGTGCACTGACTGGCACAGAACCTCAGTACTATTGCCCCTACAGAGGTCTACAACCTCCTTGGACACATGGGTCTCATGTTGAGAGAGGTCCAAGAAGCTAGACTTAAATTGGAGGGTCCTATCTGCAGAGCCATTTCATAAAAAAAGTTCTCATCTGTGTATTCTTTAAGAGAAACCACATAAAGGACATTGGCTCATTCAATGCATAGGATGTGCTGTGGAAGCAACATGTCCATATGATAAAAGGCTGGATGCTCTCTCTAGCAGCAATTACACACAGTGACATGTCACATGCTGTCTTGATAATGTCTGCTGTGCACACACTTGCAATTAGCCTTTTCGGAAGGGAACTTTGTTGTATATTGTGCCACAAAGACTAGGAATAAGAACCCATGGAACTTCCACTACAATTTTTGATAACAATATTGTCAATAGAAAGTGATGTTTTATCCCAAATGTCTCCACTCCTAAACATTAACGTTAACTAAAGTTACTTTTACTTAAAATGAAAAGAAATAGCAACAACTTGCTAACTTATATTAAATCTGGGTGTCATGTTTGCTCTAAAATATAATTGTTCCATTCACCATTTACAGATACAAAAGATATCCAAACCTAAAATTATTACAGAAAAATGGTTTTCATAATACAAAACACAGCTTATCTATCACTAGCTAGCTAGGGGTTTAGTAGTAGCTAGCAATACATTACTTATAGCTACAGCTCATTTTATGTACATATATTTTAATATTTTAGTATTTAATATTTTAGTGAAGTTGAAGTAATGTAATTCAAAATAGACCATTTACTGTTGCGCATGTAACAGGTGTGAGTGGACTTCTATGTGGACCTCCCTGTATGGATACCTCCCATGCAGTAGCCATGATGCTTGTCCCACAGGTGCCCCAGTTAGAGCCACCATCCTGGGAGGACTGCCACTACTGAACCCTGCCCCAGAGATGGAATTGGCCCCGGAGCCTCCTCAGCTACCTGTGACCCATAACCCTACCCCTGTATTAGGTCCCTATGCCCCTGAGAGCCTCAGTGAGCCTCGCAAGAAGTATGCCAAAGAGGCATGGCCTGGCAAAAAGCCCACACCGTCTTTACTTCTCTAGCGGCCAATGAATCTGGATAATAACTGGCTCTTTTGAGTGTAAGACTAATTAATGAACTTCATGGACAGATTATGTTTGGTGTTTTTTTTTTTTTTACACATATACTTTTCCTGTACATATGTGGCTTAAAACATATTCCTTAAAACATAAGAATTACTGTAAGGTTCAGGGTAAATGTTATGGTTAAATATTCACATTTTATTTGCCTAATTTGGTTTATGGTAGGTGCACCCAAGCAAAGAAACATATTAAGAGTTTACTACACATGCATTTTTCCATGAAAAAGCAGGTATAGAGTATCTGATCTGAAATTATCATTCAACTTTTAATCATGCATGATGTCAGCCACTAGATGGCAGCAAGTGCATGCGAGGCAGTACATCATAATTCTTAATAATGTTAGTATCCTTTCCTGTAGAACATGTCAAAAAATGTTTTAATATGAACTTTGCAGAAATACCTTTTGTTGTATCCAGACTGATATTGTATCACAAAATGCACTGACAATAAACTTTAAATGACATTTTTATCTAGTTTGCTGCCTTTTGTGTTGTCATTTGGCACATATTCAATCTTTACAACCATGTATTAAATACCTTAATCCATCTCACAATATGTTTCCCTCTATCAATAATTGATCAATTACATATCACACATGTCCTTTAACTTATGTCAAATGCTAAATACACAATAGTATGTGAAGTACTTTATAAATTACATTGTGATTACCTAAGATGAAACAGTGAATAAAATAGACATTAAATATGAGTTAATCAAAGGAAAAAAACTGTGAGTGGTGAAATGCATGTGATTAGAGAAGATCAGTTAAAAGTTGATTAATATTGTTGACTATCTGAAGAATTAAGATACGGATATACCTTGGATAGATTACGTCAATAATTAACAAAATTCAATTCATGAATTAAAAAATGTTGTCAGTATGCTGTTTGGTGTAATTAATGTACTTTTTCCTACATTGTAAAAATTAGCCACACCATGTATTAAAGGTTATATAAGAACTTAAAGCTCCAATCAGAAGTCAGTGCCAGTTTTCATTATTGCAATCACAAAGGAAGTCCAACAAGCTGCACCACTATTTACCATGCTCTCTTTTAATAAATGTTATGCTAATGCCACGGCATGTTTGGGAAAATACTAATTGGGGCTTTAAGACACCAGCTCAAGGCTCATTCTTCACAAATCTGATCTTGATGTATATTCCATTGAGGGATCTGAGGATTATTTGAGGGACCATCTTTGGAGTATGCTCTGGGTCCTTGATGAGAACATACTTCTTCAGTGTCATTGCTACCACCACTTTCATCTCGTTCATAGCAAAGTTCTGCCCAATGCAGTTCCTATGTTAAATGCAGGTGGTCATTTGAATTAGGACTACTAAAGAATAAGCAACAGTTTTTTGTCCTAACAACAGTAGGTATTTGGTAAATCACCTTAAAATGAATAACAGCATTTCATATTAATAGGAACAAACCTTTTTTATTGCTAGTTTTCTGGACTTGGATTAAACTTCAGTTTTGGACTTAATTAGTGTTAACGTGAAACTACCATAAGAAATTATTTTTAGTGTAGGTTTATTCTTAATTTGGGTCTGGGAAACTGGCTCTTAGTGATTATCAGTATAATATAATGGCTGTATTACATTAATCCTAAATCTCACATATGCTGTTTTAGATGCACATTTCCCTACAGGTTATTCATTATATCTTGTGTCTTTCACCTGAATGTTAAATGGAAAAATATTCTCTAGTGTCATTCAAGTTCAGACATTTGAACTTGGTGCAAGGTTGCATTCCTTTAAAGGGCTTTGGTATTAGGGATAGGTCAAATACATAAAGGTTCCAAAGTCCACTCAGGTAAATTCTCTGGATATGATTTAATAGCTCCAGAGTGCATAGTATTATAGAATAGCACCTATCATTGCATTTGTTGTGCATTTAATGTAGATACAAACCTTGGTCCAGCTGAGAAAGGCACAAAGGCATGGGGTGACCTCTTAGCAGTGTTCTCTGGCAGAAATCGTAATGGATCAAACACCTATGGAAATATAACTATTGTTATAGTGGTACACAGTGTTAGTTTATCTGTAAGGCTTATCCATGACTAAATCAAGAGATGGCAAGCCTGCAGTTTCAGGCAGTGTACTTTAGTAAAGGCAGGCTGCTCTGACAGGATCTCACTCAAATTTCTAATAAAGATGACTATATTGTAAGCAGTGAATTCATACATGGGGGTTCTCCCAAACTGTGGCATTCCGGTGGACTCCATAAACACTGATGCCAATGAGAGAACCTGTGAAAATGTCAGAGCAAAGCAGTTTTACAATAGTTCGATGATGCATGCAGAAAACCAAACAAATTGGCTAATATTTCAACAAATCTCCTCTTGAATAAGGATCATAAAGCAGAGTCGTATGTCTCATGGGCTCATTTCACCTATAAAAAGGAGTTTTCTTGTGATGCAATATTGCTTTAAGGCCTCTATATGCATTTAGAAATTACTTAGTGATTGGTTAACAGGGACAATAGTTTTATCAAGGAGCAACACACTAACAAGACAAACTATGATACAGCACAAGGAAATACATATTAAGTAATTAGATACTAGTTTATGTATAGATACTATTTATGTGTATATACTACTTTAGTATGAAAATCATTTAATTTTACCAAAACACTCAATTTTTTCATGTATTGGTTCTAGGCATTACAAGCAAACAGAAACCCTGAGATAACATCCTTATACAAATGTTGCAGAAAACCATTTGATAGATGGCCGTAAGACTACAGTAGTTACAGGAATTCAATTCCTTGAAATCATGATCATTTTTTTAGAACTAGTTTAGCTCTACTGAGGCATATAGAGACACTGATGTGCACAGCGCTACCCTCAGGGACTGTTCTTCCATCAAAAAAGGTCATGGGTTTGGTCAGCTTCCGTCCAAATCCTGGCACAGGAGGGTATAAACGCAAGGATTCCTTAATGCACATTGTAGTGTATGGTATTTTACTCAGGTCCTCCCTAAAACACAGACAGGAAAATAGGAAAACCAATTTTCAGACTTTTAAAAGATTTTAAAGCTCTCATTCCCAACTCACTATTTTGAGGTAGACATACGCCAGAGAAACATAAATGCATACCACGTGGGAGTGAGGTAGGAACCACTGTTCTAGCTATTTGTGTTCTAGCTATTATAAGCCTTTAGCTTCTAGTACAATAGTGTATGTAATAATGTGTTAATAATTCCTCCAGTTATGGTGATGTGAATAATGACAGTACCACTCCATACTGTCCTTTCCCTTCAGGGCCTGCTGGATCTCTTCTCTGCACTTCTGCTGGTGCTCAGGGTAACAGGCCATGTTGTACAAGATCCAAGAGATGCCGCTGGCTGTGGTGTCATGTCCCTCAAACATAAATGTGTCCACCTCTGCCCGGATAGCTTCGTCCGACAAGCCCTGCTGCTGCTCATCCTGTAGATTATAAAACCGTGTCTCTTCCCAAAGCCAACTTTAGGAATCAAGGTCAAATAGCTTAAGGAAGCAAGTAAAGAGATGTTATTATTAAACCCATTTAAAACAAGAGTTGTTGGCCAAAGTGCTGTACAAAGCCAACAGTTTAGTTGAAGCTATATGTATGAAAACAACATGCAGACCCAAAGGAATCAGATGCAATGACCACGCACTTTACATACCTAAAAATATTTTCAAATCCTAATGTATAAAAGTCTGTCTTGACTTGAAGGTAATTGAGGAAGCACATTAAATATTCAGTGGTAGTCAGTTCCATAATGTCAGCACATCAACTGCAAAGGCACAATCAGCTTTGGGTTTAAGATGAGACAGCAGAATGGTCAAATGTAACTGATTCAAAGACCACAAAGCCCTGGGGGCCACAGAAGTGTGGAGAAAGTCATTAAGAGTTTTACCATTAAGAGTTCCAAGAGCTGGTAATAAAAAAGACTTCATTTTAGAAATAATCCTGAGTTGATAAAAGCAGCAACAGATAACAACAACAAAAAGTACAATAGATTATAACAGATGACAAATACCAAATACCACCTGTGGGATGGTTATGCATGACATCTGAAACTTATATATATATATATATATATATATATATATATATATATATATATATATATATATATATATATAGAGAGAGAGAGAGAGAGAGAGAGAGAGAGAGAGAGAGAGAGAGAGAGAGAGAGAGAGAGAGAGCCTTTCATAAACCCAAGGACACCAAGGGAAAACATTACAAGAAGAGAAATGTGCAAAGAAAACAAAAGTTTTGAGGAGAGCTTTGAAGGAAGAAAAAGTAGAAGAGTCACAAAGTGGTTGATGGAGAGAGTTTTTGAGCAGCGGCATTGAAAGACCTGCCACCTACTTTTGACAGTCCTATACGTGCAATAGCAAGAAGTCCAGTGTCAGAAGATCTAAGGGAGTGGGAATGACAGTAAGGGTGAAGGAACTCAGTAAGGTAAGGAGGACCATGAAGGGCCATATAGGTTAACAGAAGGAACCTGTATTTCATTTACATATAGTGAAGAATTTTGAAACCAGTGACTGAGGGCTAATTAACAGGCCCTATGTTTTATCAGTGTTCAGTTTCAGAAAGTTGCTATCAAGCTAATGTAAGACATATGCTTAGAGAGATAGATGAAACCATGGAGGATGCAGAGCCAATGTAGTTCTGGATATCATCTGCATAACAGTGATACCTAAGTCTATGATTTTTAATAATCTGCCCTAGGTGCAAGATTTACAAAATTTTTACAAACTGTAAAGAATAGGTCCAATCACAGAACTTTCAGGTACTCCCTGTGTAATTGAGGAAATGGATGACTTATGAGTGCCAGTAGAAATTAGCTGTTCCCTATCAGAGACAGGATTGAAACCAATTAAGGGCTAGACTAGAAATACCTATGAATGCTAAACTGGGAATGAGTATATTATGATTTACTGGGTCAAAAGTGAGTGAGATTAAGGAGGATGAGGGGATTCAGGAAACCAGTATTAATGGAAAGAAGGTTATCAACTACTTTTTATCAGAGTGGACTCAGTACTATGCATTGTATGGAAACCAGACTGGAATGGCTTATACAGGTTGTTATTAGTGAGATGATCTTGAAGCTTTGAGGCCACAAATCTTTACATAACCTTGGCTAAGAAAGGCAGATTTGAGATGGGTCTGTAATTAGAAAATGAAGAACTATCAAGACCAGGTTTTTAAAGTATGGGTGGAATTGCAACTATTTTGAGAGATGTTGGAACAGAGCCTAGGGAGAGACATTGATTAATCAAGAGAGCAATAGGAGAAGAAATGGCAGAGAGACAGAATTTGAGAATAATAGTAGAAGGATGGTCAAATTGACATGAAGAGGAAGACTTAGAAATGATTTCAGAATGATAGATGCGTCAACATGGATGAAACAGGGCAGAAAGATTGACCATATCCTGAGAGTCATTTGGGTAGAAGGAGAGTGTCCTGAAGGGAAATACCAGTAGATGCAATTAATCTCATCCTGAAAGTAATCCAGAAATGCTTGGCATTGAGCAGGGCAGCTAGAAGTAGAAGCTGTGGGAGACCGGAGAAGCTGAATAAAGTTCTGGGCCTAGAACTGCCACTATTTATAATAAATTAATAGTAGGCAGAGCGTGCAGTATTTAGGGCTGCCTTGTACCTATTGATATGTTTACTAATACATAAATGGTGAGTAGTAAAACCAGTTTTTCTGTAGAGGTTTTCATAGCTCCAAACTTAGGGTTTAAACCAAGGAGAGATATAAAAGGCAGGGAGCATGAATTTTGAAGGACTCATATGCTCTGATTGTAGTGAAACCATAACATCAGAGGGGTAAGTTCAGGGACATCAGAAAGAGATGAAGATGGAAGACAATCAGAAAACAAATGAGAATCAAGTGAGTTAAGATTTCAAAAGGAAATAGTGGTTTTCTTGCTAGGTTTGATAGTGAGGGGTCCTGAGATTGACATTCAATACAGTTGAGGTCAGTAAAACCAACTTTTAACAGATATTGAATCTAGTGAAGTCCGGTGTATCTAGTGATGTCCATGATCATGTGTTAGAAAATCCACTTGCTGGTGTCATGGAATGCTCCCCCCCCCCACTAGTCACGATGTACAATCCACCGCGTACAGTGGGATTCACGACTGTGTTATTTGTAACTACGCCCCCTTGATAGCACACACCTTCAAAGGGTTTAGTGTTGTATGTTTGTCAGTATATAAACCCCTGCTAGTGTGTGCAATGTTGTTGGTTATTGTTCACCAGGAGGACTGGAAGGGCCCACCTAAAGCCCCTGAGATAGATTGCCTCTGGGGTGCTCCTAGAGTGGCGAGCAACAGGAGGACCATTAAAGGGAGTAGCACGCCCGAAGCTGGGGTGGATGTGCACTCCTGGGTGTCCAGCAGGGCCAAGGACACACTTCCAGTGCCTGCGCTGCTAGCGTGTGCTGCATCACAGCGCCTTTTGTGTGTGTCTTTAGGCATTTCTGTTTGTGTATTTTTGTGCCTTTTGTGTGTCTACAGGCACATCATCCTGTCATTTGGAGCATACTGGACTGACCTGATAGAGGCAAGGGCTCTGCCTTTCTCCCTCATACTGAGAGGTCTCTCTTGTTGGCGGCACCTAGCCCGCCTTGTGCTGGGTGGGCACCGGGCCGTGCTGTCTGTGTGTGTGTACACGGTGGCCTGGGGTTCAATGTCCTGGAGTCGGACGCGTCGGGAGTCGCACCCCTTGCAAGAGGGTACTGTCATGGAATACTCCCCCCCCCCCCCACTAGTCATGTGGTACGGCCCGCTGTGTGCAGTGGGATTCACAACTGTTATTTGTAACCACGCCCCCTTGATTGCACACACCTGCACAGGGTTTAGTGTTGTATGTTCATCGGTATATAAACTCCTGCTAGTGTGTGCCACGTTATTGGTCATTGTTTATGGATGTCTGTTCGTTTGTGTAACTCTCGTTAATATTTGTAAGACCACAGTTGACATTAATGCAGCCTGTGTTTATGTTCACGCTATTTAACGTGAGTTGTCTGTGTAGTTGTGTGAGTGCCACCATCGTCTTATATGTTCAATGTTAATAAATGTGTGTTATAGTCAAGGGAGTCTGCTCCGTGCCCTGCGGCACTGGGGCCAACGTGACAGCTGGGTTAAACCAAAACATTGAAGAGAAGAAAATAGTTCAGTGGTGAGTGTGTCAACATGAATGTTAAGGTCACTGAGTAGTATCAAGGCAGATAGAAGAAGCCATTATAAGTTTAGTTAATAAATACTGCATACATAAAAAGAAACATAAAGGATTTAGGTTCAAAGGGATATCAGATGGTAAACTGGGCTTTTCTTTGGACCATTTTCTCATATCTCCTTAAGGTAAATCCCATCAGTATTATCAGAAACTTTCAAACAGACTAGTCTACTTCTAAAAAATTCTAGAGAACAGGATTTCTTAAAGTACCTCTTGATAATGCATGAACTGGCATAGTAAATTATAACTGATGCACTATGCATGCTGTTTAATCTTGCAAATTAAGAAATTAAATCTAACTGGATACAGTTATCTAACAAGGGGAATAAGGGGGTGATGGAGTGACATACTTGAGTACAGAGAAGAATATCCAAAAAGTCCAAATTTCTCTTCTTTTGAAGAATGTCTTGTTCCTTCTTCTCATTTAAAGCTTCTTTCCTCTTTTTTATGACTTCCTCTGCAAAAAAACAAGATGATTTTTTGATTTTATTAGATTCATGGTAAAATGAAAGTGAGACAACACTTGTGCATAATTAATGTTAAATAAACATTAAAGTCTAGTGCTTCTCACCAGCTCTGTAAATCCTATCTTACTGAATGTTGACACATTAAGAGACACTGATGACAATATAGCATTCAGCTCCCACTGCCTAACAGTCTGAATGTCAATGTCTTAAGTCAGGTAAAGTAACATCAATTAAAGGAAACTACAAATAAGACTACACGAGTATGCACAAAGGAAGAAGTACATTGCTAAGCATTTTTAGGACTTGCTTAAAATCAGGAATTTATTAGATCACATTTTTATATGAGAACAGTTATGAAAACAACATTAAAAGATCAAATCATTTAAAAATAAGAATACATGAAAATCCCAAAATAGTCTCTGCCTTAAAGAGTCATTAACAGTCCTGTCAAACTGTCTCAACTGAAAAGCAAACGCTTTCATATATACCTGTATGGCTGTGTGCAATTTTGCATGCTTTCCTGTATCTGTAGCCATGTGGACTTAGCTGGAAGATAGTCTCATTATGATATGGAAAGCAACGGAACCTGAGATTCACCAGGTAACACAGCTCAAACACTGCCTTAATGTATGGGTTGGTTCCACTGCAATGAGAGTGGCAAGATTACAATGGTACTGCCTTATATTTTAAAAGTAATGTATGAAGCAAATCCAAGTTTTATCCCACCTTTCTGTCTGACAGTTGCTGTTGTAGCTAAAAGCACACTTCATTATGCTGTCCAGTGTCATCAGGCTAACGTGCTGAAAAAGTTCAAAGGACTGCTCTGTTTTTGCATAGGTTTCCCACTTGTCCTTTGAGAGAAAGATTACAAAAAGGGCTAGGTGAAAAATGCAGGTCAAATATTATATATCATTCATGGCAAAACTCTGAAATATTAACTCACCAACATAATGTTAGCTGAATCTGCCATTAATTTTACATAAGGCTTCAAGATATCATAATGGAAGCCAGGAGTGAGAAGTCTTCTGTGGCGAAACCACTTCTGTCCCACAGAAACAAGTAAACCTTCTCCTGCAGAGACAAACAGCAAACAGTTGTATTAGGCACAGAACATATGTTACCATATTTTACTTTTGGGTGTCATCTTTACCTATCCAAGAGGTGAGGAAGGTATATGCAATGTCATCCTTTGGTTCTGTGAAATAAGAAAGCAATCTGTGTAAATCCTAAATTCATCAGATTATGACAAATCATAATCATTTGACACATGTTCAAATACATTCGTACCTGCTGATGAAAGAACGGTCTTCAAATATGATGAATGGTGGATAAATAAATAAATACTCGTAGGGCCAAACCACAATGGAAAGGCATAGGGATACTGTTCTCCCCATTTGGTTATCATCTCCAAATCTGTTCCATCTTCCCGAAACTGTGATACAAAACGGAAAGTCATTTTAACCACAAGTATGCAGAATAATACCTCTGTAAATCCCTAGTGCATTCTTGAAGGCTATACCATGTAAATCAAGAATGCCATAGACAGATATTCACTATTATCCCTTACAATGTGTTTCTGTTATAGCCTAGTCGTTTAAATGCTAACCTTAACTCAATAAACAAGTACAAATAGTGTCATTGATTTGAAGCCCCACATCTACATAGCATCCCTGGTGCTCTGCCAGTGTTCACTCAAACCTAATTTACGGACATATATTTGAATATTAGGCAGCTATGAGGGGAGTTGAAAACTTCTATAGGAGTAAATTAAAGCATTTTAGTCTGGAAGCAGTTTTGGGTTTAACCGCCTTGCTGCATTGCTAGTGCTTGGCGGCTATTTACGCATTAAAAAAAAAATCCCCTAGGTCATGAAAGTGAAACCTTTGCCCACTATTACAAATAATCAATAAGAAGACATAGCTGTTAGCCAAACCGAAGTCCAACTATTGCAACTACACTAAGTTAAACCGATTGGCTAATATGTCATCTTTTCGTATCAGTCAGGTGGTTCTTATCTAGGTTAAACACTGACTAGACAAAAGGTTAAAAAGCGTTCCCAGTAAAAAAAAAAAAAAAAAAAGTTTATCTGAGTGAAATAGGGTTGACACGGCAATTGTGTTTTGTTCTGTTATGTTTAGATCGCGATGCGGAGTTGCCCTGTTTTATAGCTGGTTTTGAACTTAAGTGTGAGTTGCCCAACGCTTTAATATCACATTACTAGATGTACTGTTTCTTTTGCGCATGCAAGTTTTTATTTTACCAGTCCGCTGAACATAATTATGCGTGCATGCTAGTTTGATCTGAATTAAAACCAGCGTTTATTCCTACCTGTTTTACGTGTCCCAACAGCCAGTTGCCAGGTGGCCCTGGGAACTGCTCAAATACACGCATCCGCTTCTTTCTTGTTATTACCAAGTTATATAGTACCACTGAAAAGTAGATGATACATACGAATAACAACACATGATATAAGCGAAATGATTGGAAGTAAAACTTCGATGTGCTGCTAAAATATTGATAGACCTCCATAGTTCGTGGTTCTTAAGTCGAGTTGCTGACTCGAACTGTGAGTCAGAGAAATGTATAATGACGAGATTTTCATTATGGAAAAAAGTGGGAAGGGCTGTCGGCAGCAAGCAGACTATAAAGAGGACCACGAGTGTTGTGTCGAATTCTTACATGGCTGTAATAGTGAAGCCAGTTTTCTGTTACTGTGCAGTTTATCAAGCTGTAGGGGTTAGGTTGAATGTTTAATTCAGCAACGATTTTCGTTTTCACTGGATAGCAATTTGAACGTTTTTGTTGTTGTTGTTGTTTTTGTTTGTGTGTTTGTGTGTGTGTAGACTAAATTGTACGAGGATAATACATACAGTATCGTAGAACCGGGAAAGTAACCGTTTATGTGGTATATATAGTATTTGTTTGAAACTTACCGTAGTTTAGAACCACTTGCTTGTTTCTAGTGAAAACCATACACGCTACAAATTAAATACGTGCTACAAAATATATCCAACACAACATTTTACAAATACATATGTTAAATTCAGGGTATCTTCACAAATATTTAAATCAAAATAACATGTTCTGCATTTTCATAAACGCGCTGCAAATTCATAGATGCAACATCCCTGTTTTGAAGGAAAACAAATCGCATTCATTTACATTACAGCATTGGTCAGACGCTCGTATCCATAGTGACATACATAGCCTATATTTATTTCAGTAAGATAGTATGTGTGTAACTTGAAAATCGAACCCATGACCTTAGGTTCAGCTACAGCTTGGGTTCGGCTAACAACTACAGAAGCACACATTTCATAACACATATAACATCTATGATAGATTTATTTGATGCGGACCCCACTTTCCAAAAATTGTACTTTCCATGAGGTCATATAAGATATGTGATTGTGGAGGCTGGAGTTTCTAGAATCAGTGAGTTTATCTTGTGGTTAAAAACAGTAGATCTGATGCGAAAAAAACAATGTAAACCATGAAAGCAAACAGACAAGCCAAATAGATTCTGAAGGCCAAAGGATGTGCAGGATATACATCTCAAACTGGCAACCCCAGATTTAAATTGTTTTGTATATGTTTATTTTCGATTTAATAACGTCAATTGCGATGACGACCTTGATCAAGTCGTCATCACCTGCATCTCACCCTAACACGAAACAAAGAAAAGAAAACATACTTACCTCACGATGTCCCGGGACATAATATAACACGACACCAAATGACATGACAGAGAAGGGGCTTCAAAGTAGGAAAGTGCGCCTGCGTCTTCTCTCTAATCTATGAAGGACAAACCATCATCCACTACAAAGGAGGGGAAGAGGCCATCGACGTGGACATAAAAACACCAAATAGAAATTGAAACCAAAAACGGCAAAAAACTGTGGGTAAGCTTGGGGAATCTCTTTGAAGGACCAATTAACTGAGGTAGTTTGACATTCAAACCTTTGATGGGAGTTAAATAAAATAATTCTCAGTTAACAGAGTGTAATACAGAAGCAGATTTCTCAACAATTGTGGGAGTTACACAGGCAACAGGCAACAGGCACAGCCCTAGGTTTAGAAGTGGAAGGAGACTTGTGCTGTATATGACTCCCAAGGTAGGCCCACATGTTCTCATTGCCCAAAATTGCCTCACCCAAATAACGAGTCATCAGCAGCTACAAGTAGTTACAGGGGGTGGCCCACAGGTGGTAGACACACAAGCAGTAGAGCAGGTGGGAAACTAACTCCCCATGCTGTGGGGAGTCAAACAGCAGACCTCGGAAGTATGAGCAGTTGGTGGGACAAAGTCCAGCGATGAGGGTAAATATGGATGTTGTTGAGATAAAGTGTTTATTGGATACAGTGTCTATGGTGACCACAATCAAAGAAAGTTACTTAAAACAGCATTTTGAGCAGAAAGAAGTTGAGCTACTGTGCGACTGTAGATGGCTGGTGATTAAGGTAGCAAATGGATTAGATCTAGCATATTTGAGCTATTAAGAGCTTGATGTTACACTTAAGGGAAATAGGTTAAAAAGGATGGGATTTCTGGTGGCTAAGGATATGACAGACCCACACTTCCAGGCAAGAAAACAAACAGTGCCAGGGTTGACAGGAATTAATATTATTGCTATCAAGTATTAAGTTAATTGCAAGTTACATGTGCACATTTCCAACCAGAGCCAGTGGAATCTGGGTGGAGACAAATATTTGAAGAAATGTGTGCCAAGGAGAAAAGACCTAGGGGAATGGTAAAAGTTGATACTGATGCAGCGAAAGTGCCTGCAATTTCAGTACAGATGATTGCTGTCACCTTTTGTAGTGTAAAAGGAATTTTTGAATACAGTTAGGGATGGGAAATTGCTGGTCCTGGTTATTAATGTGGGAGAGAGGGACGTGTGGTTGAGGCCATTGCGCAGATCAAATAATCCTTAGATGTTTTTGGAAGAGCCTAGTGGTTTATGACCATTGATTTTTAAAGTGGCTACAATCAAGTGGTAGTGGCAGAGAAGTATAAAGCATGGACTGCTTTTTGTACACCTTTTGACCTATATGAGTGGAACTGTATGCCGTTTGGTTTTTCCAGTAGTTCTGGAACCTTCCAGTAGTTGATGGAGGATATTGCGTGATCAGAGATTTTAGTTATTGTTATTGTACATGTATGATTGTCATGTTCGCCCCTCTCCAGCGTCACGGTTCCAACGGCAACGCCACCATGTTTATTTACTTCCTGGTTTTGGTTTCCTCATGTTTCCTTGTTTTGGTTTCTTTTGGTTCCACCCACTAGTTTGTTTTATTACCTAACAGTTATTGCAATCACCTGTATTGCTAGCCCTTATTAGTTTCTGTATTTAAATCCAGTGTGTGCATTCAGTCTTTGCAGTCTTGTCAACCTATTTTATGTTTCTGAGCCGTTTGTTATTGTTTGATGCTTCTGGTTTGTTGACTCTCCAAGAGTGTTTTGGATTACTCTCTTTGCCTGTTCCCTGTTTGTCTTTGTGGACTGCTTTTCTGTATTATGACCTTGGTTTATATACTTTCTGATTGTGGACTCAGTGTGTTCTCTAATAAAGCTGCATTTGTCTTAATGCGAGCAACTCTGTCTCTGTACATGCTTACAATGTTACAATGATGTGGTTATTTTTTGCAGAAACTGTTGAGGAACACTTATAGAGGTCCTTAAACTGTTCAAATCTTTTGGACTAAAATTAATCTTTCCAATGTATTTTTTTTCCCCAAGAGGTGAACTAGCTGGGGCAAAGTCATATTTAAGCAGGGGGTGGCAAATGATTGAGGGAAGTTGGAAGCAGTGACAGCATGGAAGAAGCCTAGTAATGTGACAGAAATGAGATAATGAAGTTTGTAAGCAACTATCACAGGTTTGTGGAAAGTGTTGCACAAATTGCAGGCTCCCTCTACCTAGTAGTGTCCCAAGGTAGTGTAAAGAAGGGAAAGAAGTGACCAACAGGTAATCAGTCAACCTTTTCAAACTTTTGAGATGATAAATTGATGATGCTGCATTCAATTAGATAAAGAGAAAGTTTTGGATTGTGGGTGGCTGAAAGAAATATGGACAATTATAATGCAATGAAATTGGAGTTAAAGTGGGCTGTGTTGGATAAATTCAGGGATTATTTGTTGGGGCAGAAATTCATTGATAATAATTTCTTGAGCTATCTTAAAATAGCAAAGCTGGGAGCTATGGAGCAAAGATGGGTGGCACATCTGGGAATGTTTTATTTTGATATTGATTATTGCCCTGGGAAACAAAATGGGAATGCCAATGCTTTGTCTAGGCAGTAAGGGAAGTAGAGTGAACTTTTAAGCTAGTGAGAGCCCACTGCTGCTGGCTGAATATGTAAAAGATGTGGAACATTGGTGTCAAACATGTGAAAGGTGTTGCCTTACAAAGGATGTGCACATTAAACCTAAGATCCCCATGGGAAGTCTTCAAGCTGTGGAACCTTTGCAGCTGCTTCAAGTGGATTTCACCATACTTGAACCTTTACAGGATGGGAGAGAGAATGTGATGGTAATGACTGATGTTTTGCTGTGGCAGTTTATTGTGGCAGTTTACTCTGGCAGTGGTGATGAGAGATCAAACTGTGGGGACTGTAGCTTGAGTGTTGAACAGAGAATCGTTCCTCAAGTATGGTGTTTCAGATCGGCTCCATTCGGATCAAAGACGTTGCTTCAAAGCAGAAGAAGTTCAAATGTTGTCTGGGGTATGGCATCAAAAGGAATCGTCCCACAGCCTACCATCTACAAGGAAATGGTCCACAAGGACATGTGAACAATTTAATAGAACGCTCTGCAACTTTTGGCAAATGTTTTCTTTGGTGCTAATTGATGCGGGAAAATAGCACTATTGCAGCGGAGCAGGTTGTATTCTGAATATGAGAGAACAGTGGGAAAAAATAAAAGCATTTTAAGTGGGTAAGCGCAATTCCAGAAACATTTTGATGCATTTTAATGTATATGTTTCAATGTCATACTTTTGATGTACACTTAGTTACTATTCGTAAGAAGTGTCATCTAGACAACTTTTATATCAGGTAGTGGCGTGTCTACATTGTATTTTATGAGTTGCTATCCTAACTTTCAGTCAAGAATTAACAGTGGGAAAACTAAAAAAAGTATTTTTGGTGGGTAACCGCAAATCCAGTAAACATTTTGTTGTGTTGAGTCACATTTTTATTTTTTGATTCTAAGAGCTTCTGTGACATAGAATTTTATGGCAGAGGTTTTATTAGGTGTGGTGTGGAACATTTTCAAGTTTATCATGTATTAAATTGATGAAAGGATTTATGCACGTGTGTTGGTGACTACGTTAAGTGTTGGTGAAGTACTTACTATTGACATTCAGAATAAGGCTACATATATAAATTATATATAATTTTATTGTTTTTAAATTATATTAATAAACCTGTAGTTTGCCCTGGCAATGATGCTGTTGCTTTTTAAAAAGGCATAAGGTAGTACCTGTTACATTTGCAATGGTACAAAATCATTGACAGACCATAAATTACACAAGATATACCATCCCTGAATGTTCCTATTTGGTAGGAATACAAAGTGAGGCAATAATAATTCAACACAACACAATGTTACATTTTACAATTATTTTTGCAAATAGGCAACTGATTGCATCAGGGATGAGTGCTCCCCTATGATGCCAGGGGGAGTATCCCTTCTGGCACACTGTAGCTTTCCCTTAGTAATTTGTTGCTGGAGGTTAATAGGTGAAAAAGTTTGCTTTAATTTCAGTTTGTAGCCTGCTAGGACAGCAGTTCAGTTCTCTCTGAATTTTTACCTGTTAGTTATACAAAGTCTCCTTAATTTAGAGGCTTTATATTTGTAATTTTAGTTAAAAGGGGATTGGTTATTTCATGAGGTTGGGTGTCTGTTCTTAGTTGTGTAGCAGTTTGGTGAGCTCCCTGATATTTGTGTAGGCTTTGCTTTTGTGTTGGAGGTAGGTTTGGGGTGCTTGCTGCTGATTGCAATGAAGTATAGTGTGACTTGTGTGTAAAGTTAATGTAATAAATCAAATAGTTTACTAATTTGGTGTCTCTTTCTTTTAGGTCTAGCTAGGACGAGTGGGTTGTGGTCCTGCAGTGGGTGGCTATAATCTAGGTCTCTTTTTGTTTGCACTGGGTTTGTATGCTGTGGTTGCAATGTTTTTTGTTGTTGGTTTTTTTTTTGTTGTTTTTTGTGGTGTATGTGTGTACAGTGGCCACTATTTTTATTTTCCATAAAACATTTGGAACACATTTCATAATCCACCGCTAGAAGGGAGGCTATATTAGTAAATGGTTTTAACCATTTTTATATTAAGCATATGCAGAAATACTTTTTTTTTTTTAAATATTCATGCTGATTGGAAGTAAGCAGTACAATTCATTTAAAGGCTCACTGTTTAAATAAAATTAACAATTTTGTGAAAATGAACATATATGTTTTTTAATTTATAAACTAATAGAACTGAACTGACTTGGAGGGAACTGTCCTTTACTCCCTTGGGTCACATATTAAAACTGATTCCTTCACAGAATAAGATACTGATCCCCATCCCCACATATGCTGCAGAAGTAGACTAATATTTCTGGTCTCTCTTATAACACTGAGTTGATGGTAAGCAGTTATTGTAGAACCAATAGTTATCAGAGAACTATTGCAGCTAAGTGATCAAATATTAAACAAATCTAAACACAGAGCTTACAAATGGCAAAAGGTCCTCAAAATCACTTATTATACGTGTTACACTGGAACTCCTTAAATTACTCTTTAGAAGAACAGAGGAAGTGCATTCATCAGGAGGCTAAAAGTCAGGTTGTTGTTTTCATGCAGATCTCATTAGATTCAGTGTACCCATAGCAGTGTCTTGGTCAGAAGTTATACAAGTTATATAAAACACCTTTTTTTTTTACAAGTAAGACTGGTCAGAATCATGTTTTTTTCATAGAACAATAAAAAATTACTAAAATGCATACTAAAAATCAAATGGCATACTTTGCCTTTTGCAGTCTTGTCTCATCAGAAATACTATCAGCACCTGAATTCTGTTCCTCCAGGTGACCGACTGAAGACCGACTCCAACAAACTGTTTCTATCATTTAGTTTTGTTATATCAGGCAAAAGTGAAAAACTATAGCTGTTAATCCATAAACACTTTTTTAATTTGGTCATAGCCAATCAGTTACAGCAACCCCCCCTGGTGCAGAGGAATGTAAATAATGTGTAGGTGCATATTTCTATCTGAACTACTATGAAATTGTCACGGAACCCTCGCCTCCCGCGTGTCATGTGGTTTGGCCCGCCACGTGCAGTGGGAGGATCCTCGTATGTGGACACCTGTGCACACACCTGTGTTGTCTTTATGTATTTAAACCCTCGTCATACTGTGCAGGATTGTTGGTTATTGCTGATGTAGCGTATTAATATTAAATGTTAGCATTGTCGTATTACATGTATTCCTGTTTATCGTGTCTGTTGTTAAGCGTTTCATGTTCCTTGTTTGTAAGTCGTGAGTTCCGTTGTGTTTATATGTTAATAAATGTTCATCCACCTCGCTGGAGCCTGTGCGTCCTTCGGCACCCGGGCCACGCGTCACAGAAATATGCAAGAATGAGCTATTTGTTAACATCCCTGACATTCTTAACGCTCCATCAGTTTTCAACTGTTTACCAGCCACAGTGTTAATTTCCAGGTGACATACTTAGGTAAAACCTATAACAAAAATCCGTAGTCGTGTCTGCATTACACGTGAGATGACTCACAATTAGTTAAAACGTGAGAAGTCATGACTGATAGATAAGAACGTGTTGCAAGGCTTGACTGCCAGTGCAAAAGTGCTCATGCTTTCATTTTGCTCTAAATGTATTACATAAGAGCTGACACGCACTAGCACTTATGTTATACAGTGGGCTGAGGAAATTATTTTAACCAACCTTCCATCTCACCCCCAAAGGAAACTGATGTTCTGTGGTGTTTGAAAGCATTAAAAACAGATGCACTCAGTCACTTTCTGTTTCTGTAACATTACCCATTCTCCCAAATAATTAAATCAAATATATCAAATAATGAAGATAATATAGACCTGCAGGCACAACTGAATGTCCCCATAATCTTTTTTCTTTTACTAAGAAAATCAAATAATAATGTGGATCTAAATTTAAAGTGATGGCTAAATCTTGAATGAATAACCTTAACCTATAAGATAACTAAAGCAGAACATTTCCAGAATTTAGCTGTGTTCAGTGCTTGATGAGTTTTAAAGTTAATAATTCATGATGTCTAAAGGTTGACCAGGTTTCATAGTATGTTAATTTAATTTAACATTTAACTCAAATTTTGTTTCAGCTAAGTATAGATAAATGTTCTTAAAGATCATCCCCTTTATGAGGAAATATATACAATAATATTCTTGATGTAATAAAGCAATTAGAGATTAAAATTTGGTTCTTCTGGTTTAATATTTGGTTCCATATTTCTATACTTTTGAAGTATATGATCTTTAACCTTTTCTTTTGGCTTTATAATTTAAATCAAAATAACAACCACTGTGTGACTGAAAAATATCTTATTGGAGCACAATGTCTGATCTAGTGCTTACTTCAGTCATGCTAGGTGATGTGCTGAAAACTGAAGTTTCACATCAGCATGACAGATTTGTGGTAGTCTCCTGACACAGACAAGCCTCCTGTGAAGCTTGCAAACTCATGATCATATAAACATTAATACTGCAGTAGCAAACCTTTATGAGGCACAAATGGACCATATTTTTAAATGGTTATCCATGAAAACCTTCTAATGGTTTAGAAAATGTAAGATTTTGTGGCATGAGTGTAATGTGTGTACATCAGTCTAGCATCGGCAGTGCAAACAGACTACAGTAAAAAAAAAATAATAATACTACATAATGCATGAGACTGTGCAAAAAGACAGTTTTATAGTCTATGGATTGTTCTATGCAACAAAAAAAATAATTTTAGCACCACCTATCACAAACCTTAGACCCATTGCATAAGCAGGTACATAATGTAAAGATGTGGAAAATAAACACTGGAGGCAAAAGAGCATGTACAATACCTTACACTGAATGAAAAGGAACAAGTCTTTTGAAATGAGCAGTTACCTTTGACTCTCAATGATTTCATAATGGTGGCCAAATTTTGGACCAAACTTAGTATTTGTTGTATTAATAAAAACAAGCAAATTAACATTGTGAACTTTAGAATTTGGTGGCATGGATTTGTTTGGTATTCCATATTAATTGTCATTGTCATTTTGACTTTTAGTTAGACAAAAAAATGGTAAAAGTAATTATCTTTGTGGGAAATTAACTCTTTGTCAAATATATAGTTCTCTATTTGAGAACTTGTTTTATTACCAGACATGAATTACATTATGTGTTGTTTAGTTAAAAGTTTAATCTGCTGGAAGTTCCAGGTGTTCAGTCATATAACATTGAGTCAAATAACAAAATTATTTAACATTTTTATCATAACCTTTTCTGTTTCACAAGTCAACTTCTGCATTTACACAAATGAAAGTAGTTGACAATATGCTGATGGTAAATCTGTTCATTTGACCAACTATTTAGCAAGCTCATTATCTATGTGGAACTAAAGTTAGAATATACTAGCATGATGCTTATGGTGATGAATGCAACAACTCGTCAACTTTTACACTGATGATTGCTCTGCACATTTTTTGTCTGATTTTTCATCTTTATAATGCAACAGCCATAAGAACATAAGTAGTTGAACATCATTATTGGTGTTTCACACTGCAGTGAAAAAAGCATAAATGGTGGAATAATGCATACACTCGCTTCAATCATATGAGGATATTTTCCTCTTTGCATCATGTTTTTTTTATACTACCCTTGAAGTTGGTTAAGCCACACAAACTGTGAATGCAGTTGTAAATGTGAGCACATTCTCATTCTGTGGTTGTTGACTCTGTCCATATAAACAGTCACACCAGGGGGGTTGGAGTGGAAAACATAACCTTGCTTTTTTGTGCAACACTGACCTTTTGAGTAAGACACCTCAGAAAGCATTCAGAGCCCCAGCTATAGTGTGTTATTTTTGCATTGTGTCTACATGTTAAACAGACTGCTTTAAATATGAGAAGAATCTTGTGCTTTATCTTGTTCTTACACACTATCAGAACATATTCACCTGATTCAGTGAAAGGTAAGAACCACTTTACCAATTACAGCCCATCTGAGAACTTATCATTAATTATACTTCAAATCATATCATAAACAAAGTACTGACACTTTATATTGAATTGAAATTAAGATAATGAAAAATTAACCAATTACACATTGTACATTTCTCCATTATATTGCTCAACATGAATATATTGATACTTTCACAATTTCCATAATAATAGCTAATAATAAATATATAATCATTAATACAGATTACTATTATTAAAACTTTTATAATTACTATTATATAATATCATTATATAATATGTTATCCAATTTCAGTACTTTTACATTATAATTCAAATGTTCAATTTCTTTGGCTTACTTCATACTATTTCATTCAGATTTTAACATACTTTTTTTCAGAGGAATTAAGCCACTGCAAAGTCTAGAGTTTAATTTAAAACCAACTCTCCTCAGTCAGGCTATGGATTTAATAAGGAATCACTAAGCACAAACAATCTCACAATGGATTCCTTTCTGTGAGCATGAAATCAGCTTTCCAACTAAGGCCTAGTGCCTTAAAATAAGGTCATTTTTAGTAAATAATCAACAAAACTAATATTTGCACATTTAAAAAATACCTTTATATAAATCTAGCTTTTGACTAGGTTAGATTAGAAATACATATGGAGACTACAAAGAACAAAGTCTTAATTTTGAAGAGTTACTAGTTTACTAGTTAAAGTTCTTAAATGATACTCACTTTACCCTATCATAATATTAGAGAACAAAATTTTACCATTTACCATTGTGACCTAATTCTTAAATGATTTGAAATCACGTTACTAGATTTAATTGTCTTGTCTTCCATTTCCAATTAAATGCTTATGTAGGGTAATATGTAGTAGTAACAAATGTACTTACTGGCCTAGTGCCTTAAAATATGAATTGTATAATGATTTAATTTTTTTTGCACAGGACAGGTTTTGCATGTACTGTATTTGTTTTATTCTGCAGATGTTTTGGTTTATTGAATCTTAGTTTGCCTAGAATAATTATCTTCTAATTCTTTATTTACGGTTTTCTAATTACAGTTTGCCAACTGCATCAGATCAAATAACTGAAATTAGATTCCACTACTAAAAGCCGATCCAAATTCAAAATCCAATATGAAATTTTAAAATTTGTAGCTACATTTTAATGTTTGTTTCTTTCAAAATTGTGTCTTGGGGTAATCCTACTTATCTCAACCAATTAATCAATTGTATTATAGGTTACATATCACAAATGCATAATCATTTTTCCAATTTCAAAAGTTCAAATTTGAAGAACAAGTATATTATTATTTCTTCATTGGCTACTGACTCTTACCATGGTTTCCTTTTACTGTCTTCAACATTGACTTTAATTTTCAAAACCTTAAAACAGGCATCTTTTTATACCTTTTTAAAATACCTATACCTTTTTTTTTTCTTTATTATCTGTAGCCTCTGTCAAACTTGTGCCTCTTGGAAGCACAATTACAATGCCCTGTGAGGGTTATGCTGGTCACAAAACTGCCAAATGGATGTACAAAAGAAACAATACATTTGAAATTCTTGTAAATGAAGCTAATGGCTTCACTTTTTACAAAACAATGAAGAATGGGCCAAAGATTCTCAACAACTTCTCTTTACAAATCAGTCACTTCTCAGACCTCAATGAAGGGACATATTATTGTCAAGTTTGCACACAGAAATGTAATGACAGTAAACAAATATCTTTGATAGCTCAGTATGGTAAGTAGAAGTCAATCTTGAAAGATATTCTAAAAGTGTTCTTTAAGACCAGTTTAAAATAATGCTTTAGAGGACACTCACCATCTTTTTCCATTTACAGGCACATTTTGTCCATCAGTGAAAAGACAATTTATCATTCAAGGTGATAGTTTCAGTTATAGTTGTCCCCATCGGTTGGATCTGAAATTAGGCTGGAAGTTTGACACACATGTCCAAAACACTGCAACTCCTGTAAAACGTAAACTGAGAGATAAAGGTTTTTTGTTAATTTTGGATGTTCAGCCATCTGATGCAGGAGAGTACAACTGCTGGAGAGAGATATCAACTGGGCTAAAGCATATAGTTTGCACTGTGGCTCTGTGTGTACTTACAGGTAAGCATCATCCAAGCAGTAATCTTTGGCTTTATGAAGTCCTTATCTCCTTACACATTACCAAATATTCTAATCTATTAATTCAGTCAGTGTTAAATAGAAAATGTCAGTGATTTTTGTCTAGAATATTAAGAAATCAGGCAATTTTATTATGTAAACAACAAAATTTTTTGTAGAATAATAATTTACTTTTATATAGTATAATCTCATGATTTGTTAAGACCATTATTAACAACAAAAACAACAGTACACTTTTCATCAACTGATTTAGTACATTTCAGTTGCCTAACCAGCTCAGGCAGGTTTTTACTCATTTATTATACGATATGGTTCAGATTTCATAGTTTTCATTATTTAAATCTAAACATGTTCAATATTTTACTTGTCTTTAATTTTTCTATGTTTGCTAAGAGTTTTATCATTTATTGTTCTCAAAATATTTAACATCTTTTTTTTTTTTTTTTTACATGGGACCAACCCCTAATTTCATTCTACAAATGCTCTACTTTATTGATTTGCTAAAAAAATGTGTTGTTTAAAATTCGATATGACTTGGTCCTTTCAGATATGTCCCTATATAATGTGAAACTTAGGTCCTAAGATTTATTCTTAATTTAGCACATTTCTGCAAACATAGATCAAACTGAAGTCAATGGTTTCAAACTGAAGTCAATGATTTTCAAATGAACACAGCTGTTAATACAATGGAGTAGCAAAACTAATTAAAGTATTTTGTTAATAAAAAATAATTTGTGCCACTTTTTATGTACAAAATTAGGTTAAATTATTCTGCCATCAATTATCCTAGGCTATTATTAGTTTTGATAATTTCAGATAGTTTCATTGAATGGCTCAATAGGTAGACATGAAATTATTAACTTGGTATGCTTTTTACTTAGAAAGTCTGCTGTTGAATAATTCTATGAAGTGTGATGAATATTCAAGTAGCATCAAAATCAATGAGTTTCTATAGGAGTATGGAGGGATGAATGAAAGCATAGAAGCGGTAGGTAGAGTGTTGTTAGGCCAGTTTGGTGATTGGGAACAGTAGTTCAGTATGACAAATTTAGTGGTTTTAACATTAAAACTGAAGGAGTATGAAAATCATTAAAATGTCAAATTCTGTGCATTTCCATCTTTATATTTGAAGTCTATTTTATGCCTCAATTCTGCAAGTCTGTCCATGTTCTTTGCATCACAGAAAACATGCCTCCCTGTGTTTTCATCAGTGTGATTAGTAAAATAAAAATCAATGTGACCTTACAGTGTCTCTGTGAGACATAAAATTGTATCATATTTATTTTTCACAGTTGCAGATATGAAGATGAGTGATTCACCCCAGATTTGTACCCTTTACTGTGACATGGACATTGAGGCAGAAAAGGAAAGCGCAATTGTTTATGTGACAGATAAATGGAACATCTCTATTGCAAGTAGAGTAAACAATTCAAAGAGTTCTGTGAGCTGCAGCCTTCATCGTAGCAGTGTGAAGATGAACAGACCCAGTTCTGAGATGGACCATGCTACCACACAATCAGGTAACTACTCATGGTAATTAGGATTAGTTAATGCTTTTTAATTAAATCACCTAATGTTGGGAGTACCCTGACATGGATCATCTCAGTGAGATCTTTTTTTATCTAAAGGATTTTGGTCAAGATGTGTAAGATTTATTCATTGAACTGTACATTTGATTCAATTTCAGATATCACTTCAGGCATTACAGTGAATGATGCATCCATCACCCCATCACGAAGAGCTGTATTCATAAGCATGTTAACAGCTGTTTTTTTCATCCTCATCATTATAGTTATCATATGTTTATGGGTTTTACAAAGAGCAAATACAGGTGAGAAGAATATTATTCAAACCGTGCATGTAGGTTTGTATGTGTGTAATAGTTTTTTTGTTGTTGTTATTTTGCAGACAAGAGCTCTGACAGACATTTTCAACAAACAACCAGGTGTTCAGAGGTAATTATGTTGCACTATTTTGTCTGTATCATATTGCTTTTGCAGTATTTTCTGTATCCAAATGTATGAAAACAATTACAGGTCTGATAACTTTCTTTACCTTTAACACTAAAACACTGTTATTATTTTGTTTGTTCCTCTCACTAAAGGATGAAAATGAGTCTCAGGTGATTTATTCTACTCTGGAAATTCGTAGCTATCAGAATGTCATAACACCTGAAAATGAGTGTGTGTACAGTCAAATTAAAGCTTATGAAAAATGACACTATTACTGTATTTTGAGCAAACATAATTGATTAATTAAATGTTATGTGTTTATTGTGCATTGAGTTGGCATTTATGAAATGTATTGCAACCAAAAAACAATTCTTAGCTTTGTCTTACCAGTGTTGTCATCAGGAATTAATTTCAGGGAAGATTAGGAAAAATGCTAAATGATATTGCCTTTTAAAATTAACATGACAAGTGCAATGTAGTACTTGACACCTCTAGAAGCAGGAGAAAACTTTAAAAATTTGTCATTTCACTGTTTGTCATTTCATTTTCAAAGGCATGAGCTACCATTTAACTTGCCACATTAAAAACATGAATAGGCATAGGACATAAAATACTTCCATTGTTTTGTATAAAATATTTTCATTGCTATTGACTTTCAGAACTAAACTAATAAAGTTGTTGAATTTATTTTTTTTTTTACATTTATGTGACCAAACATCCATTACTAGTTAAGCTAGCTGGCTATAGCTTTTGAACAGAAACAGGAAAAATATGCATATCCTGATTTGTTAATCCTTTTTTTCTTATAGCAGCTGTTAGCCAGTAAAATGTGATTAAACAAAGGGATGCATTCATTTGATGTGTGGGGCTTTGACCTTTTATGGACATCACTGTAGTAATTACTACAAAAACAATTTTAATGCATGTAGAGTATCAGTTGTACTTTATGTGTGTTTTGTAAATCCCACCCTCCAGCCATGTCAGTGTGTCTTATTGCCACTGTTTTGTCATGTCATGTTCTCATTCTCAGTTTTGATAGCAGTATAATTCAAGTTAACACCAGCTTGAATAAAACACCTTGATGTAAATGACTTGATGCAAACTTCTGTATTTCTTTTGACTGTTGTGTCTGTGTCTGGTGTTAACTTTGACTGTTGTGATCTTCTGCATATTTAATAACGTGCTAGGTTTAATAACGTTTAATAACGTCCAAGGTTTTGGCTATATTTGAATATGTGTATATATGAAAACTATATTTAACTTATTTTGTATATTTACATTACATGTACAAATATATTTTTACAGTTTTTGACATTAAAAGCAGCTAATACCGGTTCTTTGGTGAAAACCAGGTTATCCAATTTATGATTGACTTTTAAAATGAAAAAAAAAAAGGTTTCTTGCAGCCTACTAGGTAGAGATATAGAGCAGTCATAACCAATAATGTGGCTGATAAGCTTGTATATTTTGTACCATATGATATATCTACAAATGTGGGTATAATACCACATTCAGAATTATTAACTTGTGAAATGTCTCACGCACTCTACATATAATATTTTGATATTATTCACACATCCCACACCGTGTACTTGGCATTGCATCTTAAAACTGTTCTGTGCACAGAGAGCAACAACCAAAAGCAAAAACCCCTTTGTCTATTTAATCTTATATATATATAGTTATTTTAGGTGATTCGGGTAATTTCCAATCCACATCATTTACTGCTTTTCAAATGTTTGTGAACCAAGGAGTGATTTAGATCTCTTTGAAGACATGTGAGACACTGAAGCCACTTTGCATTCTGTGGTTTTGCTACTCTAACCATGCATTAGTCACTCGCTGAGGTATGGAAAGGAAACTTCAGACATGCCTGACAACATTTTTCTTTGACACAACACAAATTCTCAAGTGCCATCTATTTAGTGGTAGGCTGAATTTTCATGGTCTATTGAAACTTTGGATCTCCTTTTGATGCAAACTATTAACCAGAATGATAAATACTCTGCATTATTTTTCTCATAACATTCCTACCCACCCCAATAGTAAGTAGCAATATAGCTCAGTGGTTTTATTGAGTATTTGACTTGAAATAAAGTACATTTTAAATTTATTTTTAGATATATTAAATACAGAATAAACTCCAAAACTCATTGGGATAGAGAAAAAAAGGTTTAACCTTTAATACTTATTCCTACATGACCTATGGTTTTTCTAATGTTCAGTAATGTGGTGTTGCCCATCAACAGCACAAGCACAATAATGCATTTTATAAAACATGGCACAGCATAGTTTTTTCCTTTTTCTCCATAAGGTGTGAATTTAAAAAATATTTGAGCAGAGCAATAAACTTGTCTGTGTCATAAAGCAACAGTATATTCAGATATATTTGTATGGTATGTTACTAATTATAAGCCAATGACAAAATTACTTGTTAGGTGGAAAACAAATAACAAAACACAACGCTAACAAAAGCGCTAACGTGAAATCAATTTAATTAGAATTGTTAAATGATATTTATCGTTTTAAAGAGTGTGCATTCAAACTGTTATTTTGAAGAAAGTTTTTAGTACATGAAAGAGCGAAAGTGATGCCAAAGGAGCATGCGCGACACCAAAGCCTCTAAAATAAACAGCCAGCTTACCTAATTAGAGGTTACTGAGGCAGACAATATTTAAATAAGTAAATGAGAAGAATATTTACATATCACCGTTATATGTATTGCCTACAGTAGGGAGTGGTAACTGTTAGGTACCTGGTAGTCGACACGTATTACTTCTTACTTTGTCAGTTGACGCGGCCTTGACTTCCTTCCAACGTTTGGCGGTGTGGGACGTCATTATGCTGCCATGACGAACCCCAAATGGTCGTTTTTTCCCGTCGTGCAGATTGATAGATTCAGACGTAGCCAGTAGCTAACGACTCTTGTAAGTGCACTGCATATATAAAAAATTGTTTAGAAGTAATTGCACTTTTGTTCCCTACTTCATAATATATCCGCAGTTAACTTTACTTTCTTAAGCAACGTAGCTAGCTAACTAGCTAACCAGCTAACTTGGATTTTAGCTTGTCTTTCTAGTCGGTCTGGAATCGAGGATAACAAATAGCTAACTAGCTAGCTAGGTTAACGCTAGTCTGTTTACTTTGTGTCGCCTTATTTTTGATAATTGAGCGATGGAAGCTCCACCAGTCACCGTAATGCCAGTTACAGGGGGCACGATTAACATGATGGAGTATTTACTGCAAGGTAAATGAATTTGTTTTCAAGCTGCATAGAATACCTATTGTAATATGTACTTTGTGCACAAATTAATTTTAGAACCGTTTTGGCATAGGCAGTGTACTGGACCAGTCCTTGGACAGTTTGCTCCATCGTCTAAGAGGTCTGTGTGACAACATGGAACCTGAAAGCTTTGCTGACCACGAGCTAGTCTACCTTCTCAAAGGTCAGCAGGGAAACCCTTTCATCCTGCGAGCCAGGCGCTCTCTTGCTCACCCCACTGCTCCCTGGCACCTACGTTACCTTGGCCAGCCAGAGGTGGGAGACAAGAGTCGTCATGCCCTGGTACGGAACTGTGTGGATGTTGCAGCCTCCCACAGCCTGCCGGACTTCCTTAACGAGATGGGCTTCCGAATGGACCATGAGTTTGTGGCCAAAGGGCATATTTTTCGGAAAGGTGCACTCAAAGTGGTGGTGAGCAAGTTATCTCGTGTGCTTGTGCCTGGCAACACAGACAACACTGAACCATTGTCACTATCCTATCTAGTGGAACTTAGTGTGTTGGCACCAGCTGGACAAGACACAGTATCTGAGGATATGCGCAGCTTTGCAGAGCAGCTCAAGCCACTGGTGCACCTGGAAAAGATTGATCCTAAAAGACTCATGTAAATTCTATTATAAGAACAGATCTAAACCATTCCAAAAATTAGATTAAGACAACACAGTATCTGACTGTTTCTAATTTTTCAAAAATTAAAAGTTTGTATGTCTTTGTCGCTAAATAACAAATGCATCAGCTCTACCCAGCAACTAAATAATTTGAAGTCAAGAAATTAGATCTTGTTCAATAAATAATGTGCTGTAATAGTGGAATGAGTTAAACTGTGAGCATTATTTGAAGTGGTAATAAGTCTACACATTTCATTCAATGAAATGCCCTGCATCCCAAACTGGATACTGTTTTTGTGAACAATCTTGACTTTTTAAATTTAGAAACTGTATAAAAATGCTGTTTAGTCTAGACAATAGTTGGATTATAAGAGGACAAAAATATTTAAGAATATTTGCTTATTTTCAAAATGCATCATTTCTCTGTTACTTTTGCATTGGCAGGCAATGTTTTGGTTCTTGTATTCAGTGGAATTAGGTGTCTAGATGGAGCTATCTGATCTTTGTTAGCATTATAAACATTTGTATATTTTCACTTTTTTGCACTAGGTGGCTCTCTTACTCCAGTATAAGTTTTTGCTGGCCCAGCACTGAGTGGCATGTCTTTTAAATCTAGCATGTGAGAGATGCAGTTGCTATGGCAATTATTAGGTGCAAGATCTATCCCCCCCACCTCCACCACCATTTCTAATTAGCTTCCTCAATTGCTTAATGATACATGGACGTGTGAAAGCACTCTTTTCTTCCCTGTCAGAAAAGTGCAGATATTTCTTTCCTATCCACTCTCATCTCCACTATTAACTCATGAGAGCTGACACCAGAGATGGCAGCTAGAGATGAGGCCATTACTCTTCGAGGGCTCCAACTGGGGTCCCACTCTTTAAAATGTATGAGCAAATTTACCATTAATTTCTTTTTTTAGGCTTTACACAATCATTTGAATGGAGACAAATTATTGGCCTGGTCAAATTTGCCTTTGATGAAGTGGTTGCATTTTGGTTTGAGAGGTATTTATGGAATTGCTAAATTCCATTTCCTTGCACCGATATCTAAGTCAGTTTTATACCACCTCATTGCTATAACTAGTTTGAGAAATGGGAGACTGGCACACAAAGCTGGTGATGTACTGCCTTTGTTATCTTTTTTTCTAAAATCTTTGGGGGGAATTTTTTTGGGGGGGGGGGGGGTGCATTAATGTTTATAACCAAAGACATGGATGTTATAACCATAAACGATGAATGGATTCTAGGAATATATCATGAGCAACAGAATAAAATATATTTACGTATTTTTAACACATCACATAGATGCAATTCATTGTACCATTTCCTAATCCTTGAAATGGCAGTTTCCTTTTTTGGCTTATCTACATTGGATGCAGAATGTTGGTGTTGGAATGTTTTGATAACACTGAATCCTCTTATAATATGCTCATTATAGGCCTTTGTCTGATGTTCATAGGAAATGTGACCTAAGCATGAACAAAAATTCCTTGATAGCGATTGGCCTTGTCTGCTTTCCCTCTATAGCCTTTTGTCATTTTATCACTTTAAAATGAAATCTGCTGCCCATTAAATGTTTCTTACCTCATCTTGAATGGCTTTTTAGAGTTCAGGAGCTTAACCTAGGTTACATGGATTCCTCATGAGAGCATATTTATTTGTTGTTTGTTTGACTTATGCACATTATGTTAATGCCATCTGACAAGAAATAACATTGCAGTAGGACTGTTGATTGTCTTGTACCACTGGGCACTGCATTCTAGGTGTGGAAAGCAGTGCCAATCCAAATTGCTTCCTCCCTTAGGAGATTTATTGTGCTAGTTACTTATTTGTGAATGGGATTAGATATGTGTGTCAGATCATATTAGCTGAAACTCTATCAGCGTCTCCCGTGTGTGAAAGAGACGTTACCTGCACTCTTGGTTATTTTTAAAGCACTAGCCCTGTCTTAACTGAGGCCCTTAGGCCTATCTTTTGACAGTCCTGCATCTCTGAACATTCTCTGCATTTTAGAGAAGGATCAGTGCCAAGATCTCTGTCATGATAAGCCGACTGTTGCCAGAGGCAGAAAGTATTATAAGCAGGCAAATCTGGGCCAGTGCCATGGAAGGGTGAAATCCACTCTTACCTGTTTTGTAGAAGATTGCAAACTCTTTCTTTGTCATTAATGTTCACTTGAGATGGACTTCATTTATACATTTTTTGGAAGATGTATAGATTCATATTGTTTTCCCAGGTCTGTCCAGATAGTTGAACTGAGGAATATAGGATTATGTAACATCAAATGTAGAGAGGTGTTGTAGGTCCGTCCATCCATCCACCCACCCACTGTGGAAAAAGTCTTTAAAATTAGATCCGTGTTTTTGCCTTTTTGAACACAAAGTAGCATTGCTCCCCTCTCATGTTTCAGATAGACCTAATGGCTGCAATGATTTACTGGTATGGAGTGTAAAAAGCAGCCTGGTTGAACATGTTCTGATGCTAACACGAGCAGACCCATTACTGCTTTATCTTCCACCTTCTATGAGTCTGTGTATTTGTTTTATATGTACCATTCTTCTTCTTTATGTTGTATCTCAATTCATTCAATGGGTTGGACATGCACATTTAATTAAAAAACCCAAACTTTCTACATGTACAGTAAAAGTCTATAGGTTTTGCCATGTACAGCTTATGTTAGTCATCCTTCAGAATGTTATCAGTGGTCATTTTCTGACACAGCTTCTGTTGGCTGGATATTTTTGGGTGGCAGATAACTCATCCAAGTAGTGACACTGATGTGTAACAACCCCACCTATATTGCTGTGCCTGATAACCTTATACCAGCTTAACACCCACAACTATGTCTCTTCTATGTCAGTGTTAATGTGTTGGCCCACTACCCAAATATCTGGTCAGCAGTGATGAATGTGACAGAAGGTGGCTGATGAACTGTGCATCCTGAGATGATATGGTCTACAGTCTGTAATTGTAATGTCATTACACCATGTGGTATAAGTCCCTTTTTTGAACTGCAGCAATTAAAATCTGTCCCCTGGCCTTTGTATTGTAAGTCCTGTCACTGGGTGTGCCATGTAAAAGTTGTGTGCAGAACCAAATAGTTTATACCCGAACACTGGGGCACTGTTTGTGAAATACATGGTTGCACACTACTCATCAGAACACCTCACATATGCTCTATGTTTTTATATGCCATAGCACAATTGTAATTCTATAGTAAATGGCACTACATGTTGCAGATTCTGTGGGTCTATTGTGTAACATTTGAGTGTGCCCAAATAGTGGGAGTGCTGGGTGGAGACGGAAGAATTCCTGCTTGTATATGAACATGTTTTGTGGATTTGGATTGTGGTAACTTATGTCACTTGTGGAATGTCTGAGGGCACTCATCTTTTGTCAGCCTTATCCTCCAAAGTCGAATGTTTTATTTGATGTCAGTTAAAGAAATTGTGTAAAACAACAACAACAAAAAACCTTTCAAAAACTTTAGTAATTAACTTTGTAAATAAGGGGTGTATTTTTAAATAAATCTATTTTCTTTACTGCCCAAATAGCCAAGCACACCTTCTGTGAAGTTAATACAATAGTGTGGTTTATTAAAAACCTACATAAAATGGAGCTGTTGATAGGACTTAAAGTGATATTAAGTCGCAATTAAAAGCCTACAGTGGAAAGTTTCACACAAGACTTTGGTCGTGGACGTTTTAGATGGATCAAGGTGTCATCGTCAAGAATAAAATCATAACTATATTTAAACATCTGTTCTTGAACTCTGGTAGTGTGCTGAATCGGTCAAGTTCACTCTTAAGAACGCAAGAGAAGTCTAAAAAACGTTAGTGTATCACCCTAAGTTTGTCCCCCTCACTGCTGTGCAGCTGTGGCAGCGAAATTGATCAATAGGCGGCGACACAGCGCAAAACGCAGGCTGATTGTCCACTGCAAAGTACTATGATTTGTGGAGTAATAGTCCACAAAAGAACCATGCTCGGTTGTTAGTACATATATTTAGTTTATGGTAGTAGTGACTGTCGTTTTGTAAGATTTCTGTTTCATTAGTGATATATCATTAAATGTTATTCTCTGAACGTTTTCAAACTCAGACTGGAGTAATTAATATTTTAGGTTGGCAATCAATTTACGTTATTAGACAAAGAGATAACTCATCTTTATAAATCAACGAAGTAGTGGCGGGACATACAATCTAAATAAATAAAACCAAAACAAAATAAAAACTGGCGAACTGGGAACTGGTGAAATCCTTTGTTACGCACACAAATGAGAAGAGTTTCTAGAGCTCCACTGCGAAAATAACTGATATGAATAGCCCCTTGGGGTGACTGGACGTTACAACACAACATGCATCAGACGACACTTAAAAGATTTGATTGTAATTACACAAGAGTCGGGTACTCTTCTGTCATACAGAATAACGCGTCTCTCATGTGAACACAAAGCTCGTGGGTGAGGTCTCTTAAAACTTTTGTTATTCAGTGTTCACTGTACGGTTGTGATTTATTTGGCAAAGATGCATATCGCTAGTCGAAACATCTTAAGGCATTTGTACATACGGAAAAGTGTCTGAATTGATCTCCAACGTATAAATATACAAAATAAAGAGACGCTCTCATTCAGCCTGCACGCGGAGAGTGAATCCCGTCTTCACTCTGACCAATTATCTGCAAGCTACATTTATTGAACTCTACATCGCAGGCGCGTCATCATTTTACAACCGGTAAGAGGGCTGAGCATATCAGTGTATGAAAAGGATTTCAACGAGCGGAATATAGTCGCGAGGAAAACATGCTGCAGGCGACGATGCGTGAAATTCTGAACATAAAATGAAAAGGTGTCTGGAATATTTTGGACGGATTTCCTTTATTTGAACTATGACGTGTCACCATATCAATAGGCTAAGAATGAACGTATGACTGTGTACATTACATTGTTCAGTTCACACTGAAGAATTTGTTTTCAAGGATTTATCGCTGTTTCGTGGAGATAACATGCTTAATTGGAGAGTTATTTACTTTTGACGTCTTTCACAGCAGTAAGATGGAACTTTTCCGAGCACTTACAATACATTGCATCTTGGATGCTTTAGATATCATCTGTTGCACCCGGCTTAATTAAAAGCACGATCATCTACACGTTGACAAGCCCCCTCATCACTGACTGCTCTTGATTTGGACTGACTGGAAAAGGATGCTTGGAAGATTTATTTGATGGTTGGTGATGTAAATTTAGTCTAATAAAAATGCCTAAAAATGTTTCATTTGGTGCAACGATTCTTACACGTTGGATACTGAGCTTGCGAGCTTTACATTCAAAATTATGTGTTTCTATGCTCCTCGGGTACCCTACGATATTCGCTATTCTTCTATTTAAACAGACAGATCGACTGTCAGGTAGTGCGCTTTGAAAAAGCCATCTCACCTCACGGAATTACGCCTTCATCAAATTTACCAAGTACGCTCTTTAGCTTAGATGATGATGATGGAGGACGACGAACTGGATGCGCATCAGGTTGATATCGACCCAGATTTCGAGCCACAAAGCCGGCCTCGTTCGTGTACCTGGCCAATGCCTTGTCCGGATGACTTTCCAGAGGCAGAAGAGGTTAATGGAGGTCTTTCCCTCGTAAAGGTGGAACCGGACAGCGTCACATCTTGTAAAGCGGGAAGAAAGAGTGTCGCGCCGACAGAGTTGAAGCATCCAACCGGAGCACCAGCGCCCACCGCACCGGCGCTCCCTTGTTTGGCAGGGGCTGCGCTCGACGTCGCCGGTCAGCTACGCAAAGCAAAGTCATCTCGGCGAAACGCATGGGGAAACCTGTCTTACGCGGACCTCATCACTCGTGCTATCGAAAGCACTCCTGAAAAAAGACTCACCTTGTCACAGATATACGACTGGATGGTCCGATATGTACCTTATTTCAAGGATAAAGGAGACAGTAACAGCTCGGCTGGATGGAAGGTAATAAACACGTGTATGTCTTTGAATTTAGTCCGAGACTAGGCTGCTAATAAGCACCTGATGTGGTTTTGCATTTAAACATTCTTCCATTTAAACATGCTGCTTTTTAAAGATTTGCTGTTGGAGTTTCCCAAAGTTAATTACAGATGGTAGTGCGGGGTTTAATAATATTTCTTGCTTCCATTAATAGATGGCAATGGTGTTATTTCGATGACATGCACAGAAGACAAAATAATAATTCCAAATTGAACAAAAAGCAAAACATCTGAAAGAAAAAAAAAATTAAATCATCTACATACAACCGAAATTGTTAATGTGTTTTGTAATGATATGAAATGAGAATGTTTAGGAAAAGGACTGAAAAGTAAATTCTCAGTGCTCTTTAGATTGGTCAGGGTGACCTTAAACTGAGGGCAAAATCAACAGTGATGCTCTTTGAAGGGTGTAGTGCTACTACCATGGCATACAGAATTTAGTGTACATCACCTGCCCACTTCTGTCCACAGCTCATACTCCACTATCAAAACTCATCTAACTTTTCAAAATGTTTAAACAGATTATCCTCGTGTTGTAGGACTAGATCACTATTCATCTTCTTCTAAAGCTCACACTCTCAGCAGAGAGCAAGTAATTACATTTCTGGATTCATATGTCCTGCATGAGTTTCCATTTTCTAAAAATATTAGTATTTACATTTTTTTAAATAGTATTTAAAAATAAATAAAACATGCCTCAAAATATTAATTGTGATAATTGTTAGTGTTAGTACTACTACTACTACTGATTCTGCATGTGAACCTGCACTGCCTTGCAACTCAGTCCTGCTGACAAGGTCCTGCCTATTCAGTGCTTACATGCTCTGCCAATGAACATTTATTTGGTGCAAAGCATGAGGGGCATGTTTTTGTTACTCAGTTATGTGTAGGAATATTTAGCTATTCCATTGCTACCTAAGTGAAGTGACAGTGATGGGCCAGACTTCTATCCAGTCTCTTTTCACTCAGTGTCAGTACTATTGGTTAGGCCATTCTGAAAATGTCCACTGATGGGAGACAAATGCACACTGAAGACCCCACTATGACCACAGTGCTGTGGCTCACCACTTTGTGGGTTGTGGGGAAAAGGGCATAAAAACAAGTCTACAAGTGCTCAATGCACGCTTAGTTTCCTCAGGCCTAGTCACTTGGGCCTGTTGTGTGTTTTATTTGTGCAGGCTGTGCTGAGGTGTGTCTACAGGTGTCTGAGCTCCATTATCCCTTCACTGTGACAAGATATTGTGCTACTCAACCACAGAATGCCCCTGTATCTTTAGCAGGACTGTCCCAGCATGGACTTACGTAAGGGCAAATTGAGGGGTTTGACACGATCACTGCTTGTCTACCAGTGCAGCAGTTATTTTCAGAGCCTGTCCAGACACAGCCTAAGCCCAGGTAATGAAGGTGATTAAGCATGATGTTAAAGGCATGCTCATATCCCCTTATAGCTCTGACCCCGTTTCCGGCAGTCAAAATATAAACACTCACACTGCTAGCTCAAGGACATACCCTGAACTCAGTCCTATAGGCTAGAGTTTAAGTGTCATGGAAACAGACAGTCCTAAAGAGGTTGTGCTGCAAGTTATTTGAATGTGGCTTTTCTGTTGGGTAAGGTCTCTCAGCAGGGTGAGGTCTTAGGACGTGTCAGTGGTCTTGGCCAACAAACTCCCTTAACTAAGCTTGTTGTGCTGAATTCCTCATTGGTGATTCATGAGGGATCTTCTGTCTTACTTACTCACCAGCAAATTAGCCTTTGGAGTCCCTCTCTTGCAAGTTATGTATGGCCACATTATAAGGGACCACAAACTAACTCCTCTGGTGTTTAAATGATACAATGAAATGCTGAAATAAGGTGTAAAGGGAAATCATTTGGTTTAATTTGGCATATATTCCAAGAAGAACATTACAGAATGCATAAATAAGATTATGACTGAACTTTGTTTAATATTTCCTGTGTAAATCAATGGGGTTTAGGGCTCAAAATAAAAAGTGCTATACCAATAAAGATTACTGTTTCCTGTAAACAGCAAGTAACTATTAATACCTGTTTATTTCTAAGAACCTTGTCTTAGTCTTAATTGCCTTCACAAAGGCCACCACAGTTCTGCTCTTGTTTGTGATCTCTGGTTAGAGAGGTCAGGTGCATGTAAGTCTTTTATTTGTATTAGTGAATTTGTGTTGAGTGTGTGTGTGTTATGTCTGACTGACAATGCTAAGGTGGTGATGTTGAATTGTCTAGATGTGTGTGTAAGGGGAACCTTTGATCAGTGTGACAGCATGCCATGGCAGCAAATTATTTGCTGCTCAAAGGACTTTGTTAATTTCTTTTGTGTGTATATGAAAATGTAAAGGAAAACATCTAAAAACGAATTTTTAGTCATTTTTTTAATATTTGAAAGAATGCACTCAGATCATGATTTTTATTTATTTATTTTTATGCAATACACAGCATTTAACTTTTTTTTGAAAATATCTGAATTTATTTAATTATGTTAGAGACTGTCTTCTTCGTGTACATCTTAAAGGGAAGTAAATTAATGTAAATAGAGAGGGAGAGAGTATGTGAATGTCTGACTCCTGGCACCCTGATGCTAGGGGGATGCAAGGCAGGTCAGATCGGGTGCCAGGCAGTCAGTCAGATGCTCTAATCTTAAGTGACAAGAGCATTATTTATAATGTGTCTGTAGGTAAAAGCCTAGGCCAGCAGGGTCAGCAGCCTTCCACAGTGCACATGCCATGATGAGGGTGTGTGTGCCAGGAAGAATGAAAGACAAGGAGAAAGAGGTGCTGGGAAAAACATAAAAGAACTTGAATCTTCACGATTCAGCATACAGGAACTCCACTATTGTTGTTGTAGCTATTAGAATGTGCTTTTGCCATTTTTGTAAGGCCTTTTGTGTAGTCCATGCTTTCAAGGTGGAGCATTCCTTTTGAATAGGGTTATTTAGCACTCTAAACTGTACGAGTGAATCTATGAGCACTAGTAAGAACTCTATTTTTAAGGGCAGAAGATTGAAAGTCATCTGAGGCCTTGTCTGATTCATATTATACAGTCACTAGCGAACACAGCTAAGGAGTGCTGGAAGTAAGGCAGTGCAGGGAGAAACACAGAGAGGTTTCCTGGCGAGTGTGATTACACAGGCCGCATCACCCACTGGATCATGACTGAGTTCCACCCTGTGTCCTCCTGCCTTTCTTCTGGCCTGCTCGCTTACCCAGGGTGGTCCTTCTCTGCTTTCCACAGCAGGCTGTCCACCTAATCCCGCTCATCTGGGACTTTGGGGAAAACGGATGAGGTTAAGTACCTCACACAATGGGGCAGCGGTGCTGACCGGACTGGACTCATCTGAGCCAGTAGTCACATGCTGCTTGGTTTCGTGGTGCGTTCTCCTCCCTAGTCTTCAAAGCCATTCGTGCTCCACAGATTACACAGGATGTCACAGAGCTGTGATTATTGTAGCTCTACTACAGCCAGAGGTGAAATCCGTATTCACAATGAACTCGGACACAAATCCCTGTTTGCTGGTCAAAAGGCTTGCATCAATATTTGACTTACTCATGCATATTTTATGGGTATTTATGCATATTTGACTAGATTAATGTTTCCCATTCCTGATCCTTGAGTACCTCTCCACTGCACGACTCATCACCCAATTAACAAGCCCCTGAAATTTCATTTGCTGTGGTATCCAAGGGCCTGGAATTGGGAATACTGGGCTAGATGACCACAGAGTGTATTTATACAGTTTTCACAGACTTCACAGTTGTATCCTCTAGGTCCCAAGTTTTTGTGCCTATTGGCTGTTGACTGAATGTGATATCAGAGGATTAGGCAGTTCTGTAGAATACTTCGGAAAATAAATCCGAAGTTCACAGATTCCCTCAGAATGCAGGAGAGAGCAGTTTTGGTCCCTGGCTGCTGGTGTAGTGCCTCATGGATTTGTGCACATCAGTTTTGATGTTTTTTGGGATGTACTGCTGCTTACGCCTTCGTTGCTGCGTTTTTGCTGTCGTTTGGACAGATCCCACACCACATGTATAGCCTTTTCCTGTTAGTATACTCAGATTCCCTGGATGCCGTGCCTTGCTCCCCCTAGAATGCCCCCCTAAAAAAAAAAGAAACTCCCCACCATGCACATGCCAGAGTCTCACCTTGTCCCCCCGAATTCTGCCCTACCTTTGGGAGAACAGCCAGTTCTACATCTGTGTCATCCCTCTCTGTCATTTTCTCAGAGACCAGACTTTTGCTAGGGATTTCTGTCACTGTTCTGAAGCTTGACTCACATATTGGCTGCAGGCAGGGGTGTGTTGTGGTGTTTTTGGTGTTTGCCCTCTGTGCTGGTGCTCTTTTTCTGGCTCTTTGGATGGGACTTGGTGTGCCAGGACTTTATGAGCACATACTAGGAGGGGTAGCAGACTCTCTGTGCCAGGCAGAGGGGCCAGGCTGTGAAATGGAGCAGGCAGGCAGCACACATTGACCCAGCACTCTGAGAGGCTGCTTATAGTGGAATGAGTGTTCCAGCAGTTCATTGTTGTTTCTGCCCAATTTCAGTGTATGCCGTGTTAAAGCGTGTCTCTATTGTGTGCAAATTCCAAGAGACTCACAAATAGAAGAATGCGGGGGCCAGCCAGATGGTGGTAAGCAGACCCCTGAGTTGTGATAGGCCCACAGAGCCATAAGTGTAGGCCTCGGGTGCTGCTTGCCTCTCGGCACTTAACGATATTTTCTAAAGTTGTGTTCCCCCCCCATACACACACACACACACACACATACACACACACACACACACACACACACACACACACACACACACACACACACACACACACACACACACACAGGCATGCTCAGTTTACATCGAGTGCTGGTGCGGGATGCGCCAGCATCAAGAGGACAGAGAGGAAATTCCATGGTGGTTGGGAGTGGTTTGGTTTGGGGAGATCTGCACAGTTATCCAGACCATCAATCAAGAGTATGGAGATTCCAAATGGCATTTCATAGGGAACAGCCATGTCCTCAGAATAGATCTTCCTCTTCTGACCACTGGCAAGCTGGGCCTGCCTAAGGCCATCTTTTAAAAACCCTCCAAGAGCAGGCATCCTAATGGAGCTCAGGAAATGTATTCAACTGGACCTGAACCAAGGACAGGCTGTTCTGCCGCTGAAGGTCTACGAAATTATGCTGGACTCAATAAAGGCTTTATGTGCTCCTCAGAATATTTTCAGTCTGCTGGTGCTACTTTTAAACATTGTGAGTCACCACATTTTTATGAAATACGTGTGCATGAATCTACAAAAAATTAAGGCAAAGGGTTTTTTCTAAAGATCCATGAAAATAGCATGTGCAAGACAAAGAGGGCATTATTCACTACACAAGTGTGTCTTTTTTGTGGGTCTAAAGGAAGTATTGGTAATGTTTACATTGTACTGTATATTTGTTTTTACACCATAGTGTTTTCTTGTTATAGCATATTTTTATATGATTTTATTGATAAGGTTGCACTACAAAACACTGTGATGGTATGGGAAATTGAGCTAATTGTAGGAATCTCTGAACTACTGAAAAGTGTTTAATCAGATTCTTTTTGTAAACATACTGACCAAAAATGGGTCTATTATATCTCTGCCCTTCTGTTCAGTGGCTCTTAGGGTTTCATTTTTTTTTGTGTATATGGGCACTCTGTAGATCATGAAGGTTTTGTGTGTGTTTCTGCATTTTCGAGTCCATAGTGCAAGTGTACATGTCTGTGTGTGGGAAAAAGACTGTGAGCATGCCTGTGTGTGTGTGTGTTTGCGTGCGTGTGTGTGTGTGTGTGTGTGTGTGTGTGTGTGTGCACGCCTGCGTGTGTGCATGTGTGTGTTAGTGTCCATGCCTGTGTGTGAGACACCGTGTGCCTGTATGTGTATATGTGTGTGCGTGCATGTGTGTGATGGGCTCAGTGGGAGACTGGGTCCTGGGGGAATAACTCTCATTAATAATTCAGACGAGGCTCATTATCAAGGCAGTGCAGATTTCTCCCTGATTTCACCTTAATTGCAGGCAGCCTGCTCCACTCAGGCAGTCTGTAGTCACGCTGTGCTCCCCTTTTCTCTCTCCCTCTCTTTTCTCTCTCTCTCTCTCTGTCTGCAACACACGCATATGAAAAAATAAATAAATATATATATATATATATATATATATATATATATATATATATATATATATATATATATATATATATATATAAACATAAACACACACACATTTCTGTAATTTTGTTTCTGAACATTGAACAATAACAATGAGGTAAAATTGGAGAAAATATTTCTGTTATGTGAAGTATATAAGAAACATTTTTGATTTGTAATCTGTCAGTTCTAGGTAAGTGTACATAATTGTATAATCTTTTATTATATATATATATATATATATATATATATATATATATATATATATATATATATATATATATATATATATATATATATATATCACTTAGTGCTATGTAGTTAATCTAGTGCTATGTAGTTAATGATACCTGCATTCTCAGTGCAGCTCCAATGATTTGATTCATTTGGCCAATGAAGAACATTCTACTTTTTGCCCCTTCATGGTCACTTTAGTAGTATGTTGTGGTACAAGGTGAAGTACCATCCACTAAGGCTTTGGAACCAGTTAAGATGCTTCTGTGTACTTCAGAAGTCAACATGCTGTTTCCATCAGCAGTCACATGATCAATAAGGACAACCAAGCAGGTTTCCTTGGCTACACTTATCCTTGTCACCATATTTTACAGATAAGGTGGTAGGTTTTAAGTAATGAGCAATTAAACCTCCTTCCTTCCTCATTCCATCAATGTGGTACCAGTTAATTGTTGTCCTTTCAATTCATAAAAATGTTTTCTGGCACTATTTGTAGCAAACTGAAACATGGGTTTCTGAATGCTACATTTGCAGTCACCTCCAGACCTTTTGCTAGCTCTATTGTGCATGAAGCAGTGATGCAATGACGCAACTGGTCAAGAAACACCTGAGCAGCCAACTGTTCAACTACTCTTGGTGCCCTAAAATAGTAGAACTATGTTTAAAAAAAAAACCTGTGATTTCAAAAATGGTTCTATCATAGATAAATATATTCCAGTTAAAGCTGATATTCTGCTTAGTCATTGTTTTATTTAAAATTTAATGTGCTGTAGTACAGAGCCCAAAGCACAAAAGCTGTCACTGATAGACTGAACTGAATGTTAATCCTTGACCTGTACTTCTACATGTATACAACGTAGTCTGTATGGTAACTATATAATGAAACTGCCTTTGCTCCATAAAGAATATGCTGCCTAAGATGACTGCTCCCTCCAGCATGTGCCGGCTGTCTCTCAGCTCAAGCCCACACATGTAGCGTGCAGTATATTTCTGTGTACCTGTCACAAGTTGGCATTTCAGTTAGATTATTTAAAGTAATCACAGCTTGTTTCTGGACTTGTCTCCTCACAGAGACGAAATGATGAAACGACTCCATTCTTCTATTCTCAGGCTCCCACAAGAAGCTAATCAGTCCAGCTACTCATGTAGTTGTGCAATTATGTGCCATGGAAATCCATAATCTTCTTCCTCCACTGCATTCCTCTGCCTCTACTGTTGTGCAAGCTGCCTCTGAGTGCCACCACTAAACCTTAGGGCATTCCAAGTTCAGTCTCGATGAGTGCAGTTCTGCCAAAACTCATATTTTTCTTATGCATTTTGTGTGATTTTATTGCACTTCTCAGCGCATGTCTCCATTTAGGGTCTGGTTAATTATCACCATACTTCTATGAAATCCAGAGTAGAGTTAGTGAGGAAATATGAGAATGTGTGAGTGGAGTGTAGCAGCTGGCCGGCACACTTCTGTGAGTGCACTGCCACGTGTGAGGATTGATTCTGGGTCAACTGCACCGCTTTGGCTCTTGGGCTGCAGGCCAGTGCTGACTGATAGCTGGTCATGCAACTTTCCCACAGGGCCTGAGGTGGTGATAAACCTTGGAGTGCATTGCACCTCTTCATTCTCTCGTGATGCCTCAAATAAATGAGATAAGGCCAGGCAGGCTCTCCGAGGGTTAAAAGAGGAGCTACTCTAGGCCTGCATTCGTTGAAAATCCCAGAAGGGCTGATCTCAGGCCAGGATTGATTCACTCTGGTCTGGCCTCAGTCACTAAGTGCTAAGGAGCATAACTGACCCAGAACCAGTGCATCTCAGCCCCTGAGCTGCAGGTGCAGGAGTGGTAGAAGTATATGATGTGTGACATCCCAATGGCAGTGTCTGCAGTAGAAGGGAAGTTGAGGGAGCACATGTTGACTGTGTTTCATATGAGAATTGTTTCACCTTATAACATTCCAACGCTCTCTTTTTCTGGTATCTCTGGTGCCGCTGAAACTTTTCTTACCCATGAAGTCACTAAGCCTCAAATGTAATTTTCCCATAGCCTATTGTCTGGGGCTGGCACTTTGTTTTTTTGCATGAGACAAATTGCCATTTATTGTCAGTGGAGCTGAGGAAAAGAATGCACAGTGAATTACTGGAAGGTGACAGAATTCAGGCAGTGATGGACCATGAATGCTTGCTAATGGTTGCTAGGTACTGTATTAATAAAAGAGAGCAGGTGCTTTTTTGTCCATTAGGTGACAATTCATTAGTTCTGCTTTATCATTCCTTATTTCATCTTCCATCTATGTGATAAAATTGTAGTAATCTTACTCCATTTCATGCTGAAAATGTGTAAAAGTTCTTGACCCTATTTATTGTGATGGGAGGCGAGGCAGGATACGGAGACGAGCCGTTAAGGATACCGAAATGTTTATTAACACAAGACAAAACCAAAACGCGAGAAGAAAAACACTGAACATGAGCGACACGAAACAAAGCAGGCACACAACAGGCTCAAACGATGACTATGGTGAGCTGCAGCCCAGCACACATTGGTCAAACACTGACAAAGGCTATTGACAACACAGAACCTTAAATGCATACATTAACAATGGAAAACCAGGAACAGGTGTGATGCACGAGAGTGGTGCGGCCACAAACACACAGACACACACACACACACACACACACACACACACAAACAAACATCACACAAACATAGGGAGGAGTCTAGGAGGAGGGGGCCTTGCTGTGACATTTATATTGTAAGCATTTCCTTTAAAATTTTAGCACATTAAGTGGAAATGAATTTCAGTCAGAGCTACATAAATATCACCTCCCTATATTAACTAAAATAAAAGTAATTACTAACCAGTTGTTATTATTAGATTTTATAAATAATTAATTTCCACATGATATTTTATGTGTATGGATTTCAGTGCAACCAACATTTGAAACTTTCTGCTCAAATAACAGCACACCCACTTTTCTGGGAGAAATGTCCAGTCAGCCTCCACACTGAAACTGGCCTGGTGTTGCTGTTGCTGACAGTGGACACATAGCTTTAGGGCAGGAATATTTAGCTGGACTAGTGGTTTGTGGCTGTAGCATGTGGTCAGTATTTGGTACGGGCACCCTATGAACATAATAGGAGTCAGTGTGAGGCTTTGAGAGTGGGATGGCTTTTGGCTTTAGGAGAGATAACGCTATGGAAGCTTTCTTTATTTTACAGGTTCGGCTCCTTAAGGTTTTAATGGGTAACTATTTGGTAGGAGTGTGTTGCCTCGGCAGTAGGTCAGTATGCCTGGGTTTTTGGGGGAGATGACTATGACTCTGGTGGTGGAGAAGTGCAGTCCTAAGTGGATTTGTGTGTCAGTTTGATGAAAGTAGGTCAGGACTAGAGCTTGTGTATTTAGTATTCCATCCGTGTGAGCGCTGAATTCTGAGCCGGCAGATAGCCCCACATGAACTCGTGTGGTCTGCCTCTCCCTCTGTTCATCTTCCCCTACTTATTCTTTTTCTCCTCCCTCTACTTCTACTCTCCTCGTCTTCTTTCCTCACACTTTTCCCAGACTTCTTTTCTCTCTTTTTTGCCCTGTCTCTTTCAGTATTCGTATCCTCTGCAAACTCTGAGAATCTATAAATCCCTGACTCATGCATCCATCTCTCTTGCTCCTGCTCTCCCTCATACACTCTCTTTCTGTCTTTCTTTCACTTTCTAATTCAGATGCTGTCTCTATCACACTTTTGTGTGCCGTATAGTGCGTTGAACCTTCTGAGCCCTGCCCCTCATAGCGCTGCTCCTGTCTGGCTGTGTGAACACCTTTCCCCAGGAGTGATGCTTACGGACAGCGGCTCTCAGTCAGGCACATTTACAGCTCCTGACAGGGAGCACAACATTTCCAGCACTTTCTCTCCCTCTCCCCCTTCATCTCCCTCCCTCTCCCCCAGCCCCTGAGACTCACCGTGGCTGATGTCTTGATCTGGGATGTTGGTGGACCGGGTTGAGCAGCATGCAGTGTCCAGAGGGCTGGAGCAGGACTGTGCTGCAGGCTGATGAAGACCAGCAATAGGATGGTGGTGGCTGGTGGAGGCCGTCCACAGACTGGCCGAGGCTGGCCACAGCCTGCAGCTGTTCTCTGGCTTCCAGCACCTGACAAAGGTCAGAACATCTGGCCTGCTCTCCATGCTGCTGCATGGCCTGGATCTCCACTCTGCATGGAGGGGAATGTGGCTGGAGAACAGGGTGCTGGCCGCAGCTGCCATAATGATCCCACCATGCTGGGTTTTTTGAGTTTTTTTGAACAAGGAGAAAGAAAGGAAGAGAGATGTGGCGAGAGACAGAGGGTGAGGGAAGGGGGAGGAGGGAAAGAGAGTTCAGTTGCACTTCAGCTACTCGGCACACTTCAACTCAAGTGTATGTCCATTAGAGCACCTTCCCCCTCCCCTCAACCTCACCCCCACCACACCCTAACCCCCCCCCCCCCCACACACACACACACACACATGCAAAGAGTTACAACTGCAAACTTACATGCAACCTTCCCTTAAGTGTTCACTCACTGACTGATGCATGCGTTTTCACTAGACATCCAGATTGCTCCGCTTCCGGACTAAATTAATAATTAGATGAATGCAATAACACTTTCTGAAAAAAGGCCTCTCATTTAAGCAAAAGACAGGTGGCTGGGGCAATGTTTTAGGGCTGTGGAAAGGAGTGAAGTAATTCTCCTGCCCTTCTGAGTTATTTAGACAGACAACCATGGAAGAGATGATAAAATATCATTCACAATGGAGAGTTTTGGGGAGTGGTGTGTAAATTTGGAATGGGCTTGAGATAGTAAACTCATTCATTTATTTGGGTGCTTTGTGTGTTCGCCTAAGTGTTTATGAGAGAAGGGCATACCCTGTAGTGAGCTGGCAGGAGAAATGAGAAAATGAGATGGCATACGGTACAAGGGAGCTTGGCATGGGGGGCAGGAAATAGGTTAGGGCTGATGCTGGGTGGGTGGGATCTGACACATCATTGGTGGACAGCTATAAGAGGGAGCATGTGAGTGGTGATGGAGGTGGGCTCTTCATCTCCTGAGTGTTGATGAGCCAGGAACAATACAGCTGAGACATAGACAATTGACAGTGTCCGCCAAAAGTGGTGTGTGCGTGTCTCAGTTTGTTTGAGTGAGAATATATGTTTACGTATGTATTAGTGAGTGCGTGTGTGTGTGTGTGTGTGTGTGTGTGAGAGAGTTTGTCTGAGTGTGGATATGTGGGGGGGGGGGGGGGGCACACCCTTGCTTGTCCTTGTGTTGCTGTTGCACCTGGTAAGTCACATGATCCTGGCGAGACTGAAACACAGTATGCTCGCCCGTCTGCAGTATTTAGTTCACTTTAAACCTCTTTTATGATCACTTGTTATCTGACCATGCGTATGTCAGGCTTTTACATTCGAAAGGATCAAGCAAGTTCATAGAGATCTGTTTTAAAAATCTTGGCAAAATAGTTTTCTATGTTCTTTCATTGGAACATGTAGAATACCTTGTTCACTGCGTCCCCAGACAAAAGTCTTGGAAAAGCCCTGAACTGTGTCTGAAAACAGGCTCTTGCTTTGAATGGATTTGATGCCTATGAAGTGGCCACATGGGGATCCTCCATATTCACTTGCCAGTCTGCTGACATAAGACAGTGTTTGCTGTTTTGTTTGTAAATGTCAGATATGCTACACACAAACCACAAGAGAATAATGGATCACAGAGGCCACTGAAGAAATAGCAGAAGAGCAAATGAAGAGGTGGGCTTGGGGTACTGGGTGTGTATATCTGCACCATAGAAGGTTGATGGAGGAGTGAGAGATAGAAGACAAATTATGGCAAAGAAGAGAAGACAGAGAGAGACAGATAAATGGAAACCTCAAAAAACACAAGACACAGAAAGAAGAGGAGAGTTGCAGGAAGTTGTGTTTTGGCACAGGCTGGAGATGGCAATATATGAAAGGATAAAGGGATGAAGAGAGGGGAGATGAAGAGAGAGATGTGGAGGTAAGAAAATAATGGAAGTAGGAGAGAGAGCGATGATTGCATGACTGAGAGGAAAGTGCACTGCTGTGTGTATAATGCTCTCAAGACGGATATTAAGAAGAGTTGGCTTCCTTTCCAAACCTGCTCCTCTTTCTTTTTCTGTCTCTCTCTCTCACTCCCTGTCTCGCTCCCTCTCTGCTCTCTGTCCATCTGCACTAATGATCCTCGCACCCTGTCACATAGCCAGGCTGAGTGATGTCCACTGACAGTATCACTCAGGCGGAAACATTGCAGCCCGTACCCAGGAGACATCACACACGCAATTGCACGCACACCCTGTACCGTTAGACATCAATTTCACAACAAGCACACTGTCAAAATTCTAAGATATGCATACACCTTGACCCATTTGTGCAATATTTTGTGGCTTTCTGTGTTCCATGTATCCCAGCAGACTTGATGAGATCATTCAACATGCAGTGTACAGTTTTAGCCAAGATGTAGTTGAGATCACAGGCCCACCTGTTTCCTCTCTGCCCATGCTCGGGCCCAGTTACCCTACTGGACTTGCTCCCCTACACTAACAGTTGGTTGCGGGGGAGGGCAGAAGGTTGGGGTTTAAGTCACGGCAGCCCACTCCTCCAAAGAGACAGGGTGTTTGTATTTGTGTATGTGTTTGTGTATGTGTTTGTGTATGTGTTTGTGCGCGTTTGTGTGTTTGTGTGTGTGTGTGTGTGTGTGAGTGTATGTTTGGGAAGGTGACACAGGGGGCCCTGCAGTCATACGTCACAATGTCCTAATCCTCCCTCTGCCTGTATGCTAATGGGGAGCCATCATGAAGATGGAACAGCTCACATTCCTCTGCTTCTGCCTACGATCCAGAGCAGTCCATCCACATCACCTGGCCCAGTGTTAAAAGTCTTCTGGGCCTCCTGTAACCTGCCTTAGATCACTTCTACAAACAAGCCATGAACAACATTGAGAAGTGCATGTGTATCTCCTGCATTTCTTTGCAAACTGGACCACTTTCACATCATTCTTGGATAGTTGCAGAGGTAAGTGGTAGGATAGCTAAAGCTGTGGACGTGTGTCCTTGTTTAAAATACTGCAATAACATAAATTAAGGGGTTTGAGGATTTACTGTGGTACGAATCCATTTATCTTAACTGTTATGTCATTTACCTCCACAAATGTGTGCTCTGCGCTTAGCCAGAGACATTAGGTGTAGAGGTGACAGGCCACTCTATAAAATATGATTAGAATAGCTCATAAGGTTCTACAATATCGTGATTGCACTATGTGAACTCTTTATAAGAAGTTTAAAATAAGTAGCTAGCTAACATTAGTTACATTTCAATATAGCTGGCATTAGCTAGCAAGCAACAAGTGATTCGTTTGTATCTCGTATCTTGTATCTCCTTTGTATCTCATTCACAAGTAGCCTACATCAGTGTCATTTAGGTGGATGACAGGTAGATTATCTGAAGTTCTTAGCTAAAGTCAAAAATACACAATATTTATAAAGTATTCTATTTTAAATATATGGACCACATTTCAGGCTCTAAAGAAAACTGTGTTTATTTAGACAGGGCCACATGAATGATGCATATAATAAATACCATATTTTGTACCACAACACCTCTTTCAAAATAGAGAAATTTACCCAAGAGTCTAAATTACATGCAAAAGCCTTTAAATGAATTGTCTAGTAGGATGTATTTTTAACCAATTTATTAATTAACTACCATTTATTGATTAATTGAAATCCATGAAGTACTGTGAAACCTACATATTTTGGCCAGGATGGATTATAAATAATAATAACAATAATAATAATAATAATTAGATACAGAGCCTTCTTGATTCCCAAGAAACCACCTAAATAACACCTAAAATGAAATTGTGCACCTATGATAAGTGAGCCAATTAGTATCTGCATTCAGACTCAGATAAATCTTACTGCCAGGTGAAGAAATTAAGACTATTTTTAGCAATTGTGTTCACTGAACTCACTGTTGCCTTTTCCATAATTAAAGATATGTTTCAAGGACAGTTTGTTAGCTCTACATAGTGTCTGCATAACTTTATTGTTTGCTCCTACTGTCATATGCTACAGAGCTTCCAAAAGCAAGTACTTTTAACATGCTTTTATGTTCTTTCCTAGGCATTAAAGCACAGAGCATCCAAAGTTTCATAAACTTTCTTATCTCTGTACTGATGTAACGTCAAGATCAACTTTCATGAAATGTGCAAGAGAGCTAATGTCATTGTCACTGTGAGATAAGCAATCAGAGGTGACTCAGGAACAATGCTCCTATTTCATATTGAGGCTTCATGTCTACAGTCCCTGAGGCGGGAGAACGAGGGTCAGGCTAGTGTGTGATTGCCGCAAGAACTTGGGCTGCTGTTATTAAGTTTTCAAGAGATTGTAAAAGGGCAGAGCATACCCCAACATTCATCTCACACCCTCTTAGAGCACCATCCAAATTTCCTTTACCTCCCCATCAGGTGCTCCTACGGGGCCATTAGCCATGCATGCTCCCTCTCATTAGTGGCCGAGTTTTACTTAAGCCATTGGACTCAGCAGTCTGTGGCCACAGTGCCCATTAATATTTTATTAGCTCCCATCGAGGAGCTGAAAGGCAGTTGCCCCTTTTGGAGTGTGGTGCATCCATCCTCTCTCCTTTCCCATCTTCCATCTCTTCTGTCTCGGACAGCCCCCATTTTACTGCTCCCACACTCTTTTGCCCCCTCTTTCTCTTTCCTCTCTCTCTCTTGTGTACTCCCTCCACTAGACTCTAACTCAGTTGTTTTGTTTTGGGAAAAGAGAGGTTGGGCATCTTCTTTTTCCCAATTCCCTTCTGATTGTATAAAGGTAATCCCTCTCTCTTCCCCTTTCGATGTCTGTCTGCACCTGCATATCTGCCTGGCACCCTCAGTTAACTCTGAAACTAACTGTTTAAAATCTGAGATTTGATCAAAGTGCCTTGATTTAACAGCAAGGTCTGGCATTATCATTACAAGCTGATTTGGCCCTGGTTATGGAGTATTGGAATGTGTGAGATAAAGAGCCATTAATGTCAAAATGAGAAGGAGAGAAATGGCAGTTTTCATGTGATCAGTGTACAAGCCCCATAAGACTGCTTCTCCTAAAATGTATCACATTACATTTCAGTTCAACAGTCTTAAGCCATGAGAACCACAGACAAGGAGAGCAAGAGTAATTCTGTGAACACTGCAGAGAGCAGATCAGCTCAGGCTGCTTATCAGTGGGATCAGTGTGTAGACTGAGGTGAACACGTACCGGGACGTGTGTGTGTGTATGTTTGTGTGTGTGTGTGTTCCACTGAAAACTTCTGTGTTTGATACAAGTTTCTGAATAAAACTAGTCCCTGATAATAGGATCCTAGGGTGGGCAATGTGAAAATTTGCTATCAATATTGTAACATTAGATCACAATGCACCTTTCTGAGCATGTCATAGATATCATTATGTACAGAACACTTACCAAGCCAATATTTCATTAAAAAAGAAATTTAGACCAGTTGTAGAGAACCTGTGATCAACACCAAATTGATTATGGGCTTTCTATAAATGATGTCATCATTACAAATTAAAGATGCATAGCAGTAAAATTTACCAGATTTACCAACAGTTTGATATTTCCACCTTAAATCTAAATAGTCTTTTGTAAAAAGAAAATTAATAAAATAGTAGAAAACAGTATTCCAAAGACTAATGTGACACTGCTGTTTGGCTGCAGTATTGTTGTCTGTTCCAGCTTACAACTTATTAAACCCCAGCAATGTTAAATATCACAATGTTCATCATGTATCATGAAAATCTCTCCAGTATCGTAATATTTTTTGCTACATTGCCCCCCAGAGGATTCTCTTTCTCCTTCTCTCACTTTCTATCTTACTCTCTCTCTTTCTTGTGTTCTCTCAATCCTTCTATTCTATACACCTCTTCTCTCTTCCTCTCGCTCCTCCCCCCTTCCTACTCCTTTCTCTCTCTTTCTCTTCTACCTCTCTCATCCCCCCCCCCCCCCTTACTTCAGTAAACTCCCCCATGTCACTCCCTTGGGGAGGGATAGTTGGCTGGGAGAAAACTGGCTGCCATGGCAACAAGAGCCCTCCCTTTCCCATGGGTCTCCTTAGCAACTGGTCGCTTGGTAGTGCTGTTCTAAGAGGACTCAGTGTGTCGGGCGCATGTGTTCATGTGTGTTAGAGTGTGGTGCAAGAGGTTGCTGCTCACCTTCACTTGACTTGGTCATGGCATACATGTGTGGGCATGCCTGTGTGCTGCTCCGGAACATTCAAAATTTGTTTACTTATTGGCAGCTGATTCTGATAATAGCCAGGGCACCATCACAATATCATCAATATAAATTGGATGCACATATTAGAAAGGGTCTGTGAGAATGACTGCAGTGCATCAGTGAAGCAGGTCCATGTGCCTGGCTGCAACAGTGTTTCCTCAAGCTCTGAAACTGAAACAATTAAAGTGATGATTGTATAAATTTTGCATGCTGAGCACATGCCTTGTGAATGAGTTTCCTGCTCTGGTGAAATTAAATTAAACCCTGAGAATGATCTGTATTAAAGTCTGATCAGAGTTGTGCGCTGACCTTTAGAATGTGGGAAATGAGATTCTTATTACTATGAATGAGATTATGATGAGAAAGAAGAAAAAAAAAAACGCTGCCTGCATTTGTCTCATTGTTACTTGTCTGTCTTTTTGTATATGGCAGATGGAGGTTGCAATATAATCAAATCCACTGCATGCTGCCTTTGGGCTATTAAAATAGATCAACTTTACTCTCTCACACACACAGACCTGTGCACAGATGAATGCTTACAGCCCCACCTTGTAAAATCCAACAGTTAAAGCATGTTCAGAAACGTGCCTGACTTAACAGAGTATATGGCAAGCTCTGTGGAAAATGTGAGTCGAGTTTGCAGAGAAGGTGTGTGTGTGTGTGTGTGTGTGTGTGTGTGTGTGTGTGTGTTTGGTTGGAGCAATCAGAAGCTCCCACAGGTGCACTACTCCTGCACCTGTTGTGTGAATCCTCCCTGGGGGTGGAGAAAAGGTCTGCAGTGATCTGGCAGGCCAGCGTCGGAAAAGCTGTCCCTGTGCCGTGCTCGTGACGTGCTCCCATCAGCTTTGGAGTGGGCTTGAAGAGGTGAGGATCCCAGGCTGTTTCCTGGCCCTTTCCACCAGTAAGGCACGGCCACTCTTGTGCCGGGCTGCGGATTTTCCGATCCCCTGTCTGGCCCTCAGATGCTCGCCTAATCTGGCGCTGCTATTTTTATACTCCCAGCCCACAAAGGCCAGCATCCACACCCAGCCACCCGTCATCCACCCAGCCTGTAGAAAGCACAGCCTGGGCTCTGCAATTAGCACACAGCCAGGCAGGAATCACCCACCAGCCCCATTACCCTCCCAGTAGAGTGGCTCACTCTGCTTCTGTCCACAGAGATGTGGGGCAGACCTGTGCATCTTCACGTTGTTTTCTGCTGTTAATGCAACAGCACTTCACTCTCACTAGAAATGTTACGAGTTGCATGATAATGGCTAATGATGAGTTTGTATGTAGCATTAATACATACTTTCAGTTCTGTCCCCCTTGTCTGTGCAGTCATGGTGAGTTAATAGGCAGACGACATTTGGTCTATTAAAAAAAAAAACTGTGATTAAATGCTTTAGTTATCATTAAGACCATGCTTTACATTGTTGTTCTGCCTATTTGTTATGTTATAGGTAAGCCTAGGAGAGAATTCTTGTCTGCTGTTACTGTGCTAACTACATGGGCTGGATTCTATATTTCTATGCTTTAAGCAGATCCTCTTGCCAGAATCCCCCTCCCTGTGAGAACTGTGTGAACACCCCCCCCCCCCATTTCCATTAATCTGCACGCCTCCGCATTCTTTATTTCCCTTCAAAGGGACAAGCCCAGCCGTGACATCAATCACAGGATGCGAATATTTATCCGCCGCTAATTTCCATCAATAGCCTGGAGACAGGCTTAGCTTACAAAACTCATTCCCGTGCTGAACAAAACCTCTTGCTTTAAGTCGCCCCCCACTCCCCACCTCTGGCCGTTAAAAGAAAACGTTTCACAATAAATTCAGTTAACGCTACCCTCACCCCCTAATACACGCACACACACACGCACACACACGCGCACACACACACACACACACACACACACACACACACACACACATTCAGTGTTTATCAAATTAATGCAGTTTATAAAGAGATAGCCATTGACGATATATATAATGGCTGCTGCCTGCCTGAAATGGCTTAATAATGACTGGTTGAAGAATGCTGGTCTTGTCTGGCAGATGCTCCTCTGTGTGGCAGGGTATAGCATCTACCCTTTGTGTAGTAAAGTTATTTGAATTGGCTGAGTGGTTTCTTCCTTTTGTTCCGCGGTTCCGTCTCACTCTCGTCAAGCAATTCTTTTCGTTGTGATTATGCACCCAGCAAGTTGGGCCTAAATAGTTTGACCTGTTTCCTCGGCCCTCTTGTGAGCAGCCTCTTGAGTTTGTGGCGGCGGGGTAGTTGAAGGGGGTGGGTCTTCGTGGAAGGGAACTCTATTGTGTTGCTCAGATGGTTCTCACAGTGGGCCCCAAAATGTGCCCCCACATTCCCATCCCTTCCCCCACACAGCTGCCCCGTGCCAGTCTGCAGAACCACAACTCAGCCATGGCTCTTGGGTCACTACACCTATCCCAAGAGCCAACCACCATACTCCCATCCAGGAAGGGTGGCAGAAGGGCAGCTGGCACCCAACCAGGCTTGTGAAGCAGACACCATCACAGAGCTGACATGGAGCTTCATCCTGTCCATCAGAGTAGATGGGGCCCATCTCAGCAGGAGCTACATCAGCTCTGGTTGGATGTAGGTAGGTTGAGTGAAGCCTGGATTTCCTTTCACACAGCAGTCCTCATTCTTATTGTCATGGTGTAATCTGCTCTCTGAAGGACTATCACGCTGACCTTGAGTTCCCCACAAACTGCTATTCTTTGTCAAATTGGTTGAATCAATTCTCAGCATTGTTTTTCCCTCTCTGAATTTGAACCTGGATGGGAGTGTACTATCAAGCGGGAATCGATTTGAATAGGGGGCACAAAATAGGGATAAGAGAAGGACTGGGAGAGGAAAATTCTCTTCTCTGATAATGGGCAGCTACAAAACTCTTAATTATATATATATATATATATATATATATATATATATATATATATATATATATATATATATATATATGCTCTTGGAAAAGAGTGCGAAGGCCATCTGTGTACGAAAAAAAGCGCAAATTTGTCAGACTTGGGAGGTAAGGTGGAAGGGTCATAGGTCTTAAGATCTTAATCTTGGGACAATAAAGATGGGTGAGGAGATGTGGAGGTGGAAATTGGACAATAAAAGAACTATTAGGCCTGCATATGCTAACGAAAGCTGAGCTCAAACATGGGCCACTGCTGGAAAACTGTTAGACTCTCTTCCGTTGAGCAAGAGCTGTATTCTTTGTTTTCTGCTTACTTGATTGTATTGTCAGCCTCTGGGGTAAGCAGAGCTGTGTTTTGTGTGTGTGTGTGTGTGTGTGTGTGTGTGTGTGTGTGTGTGTGTGTGTGTGTGTGTGTGTGTGTGTGTGTGCACATGCTTGTGTGTTTGTGTGTGTGCATGTAGTTAATTAAAATTGTCTGGAAGTGTTTAATGGTGGGAAAGGAGGTGGGGGATCTGATTTTATGGCCTTTGAGACAGACTCTGTATTCTGTTTAATATGAGCAGGCAACATCGTTGATAGTTAGCTGCTTGGTCTACAGCTGCTCCGAAGGTGATGGGGGGGGGGGGAGTGATTGTGGAGGCCCTTGGACAGACACTGAGTGCTATTTCTAATTCAGCTCCTGCTACACCAATTAAAACTGATGAATAAGATATATTAAACCATTTAGTAGACTTAAATGAATTAGGCACCCAGTGGTTTCCTTCCGATATTGTTTTCCGAACCAGATGAGAGTAACACCAGATCATTCATTCTATACACTACAGACATTTCCCCACAAGATTCTGTGCATGTATTAACTCTATCTCTGCCCTTACAGTGGGATCCACCCAGCTGGGAGTGCCCATGAATCAGCTAGGATTAGTCTCGGATTGTGGGTGATTATGTGAAATGGAGCAGGGATTAGTAATGATTGCCAGTTTCTGGAGGTGTGAAGGCCATGCACAGCCCAGATACCCCTGACTCATCCTCCAATTCAAGACCTTTCAGACAAGCAGCAAGACATTTTAGAGCATGCCTGATGGACATGAGAAAGGTGACAGGGCCAGATCAAGAGTCCTGATCTCTGTCTGTGTCAAGAATTTAAGAATTTAAATGGGGGAAAAAAGGGTAACAGCAGTGCTTTCAATGAAATGGAACATTGGTCCACAGAACAGGACGCACACTTATGCGAACGTTATTGGCACAAAATAGATGAAGTCTTAGGCTGTGATCTATAGTGATTTAGGAAGTGCCATGTTTTATTGAGCCTCTCGAGGCCGATGTTCTGAGCATCCCCTGCAAGCCGTACCACAGGCCCAGTGGCTTGATGAAAGGCAGTAGGGAGTTCAGCTACAGCTTCAAAAAGCAGCTCTCCCCCTCCTCCAGCTCTCTTCCCTCCTCCCATGCAAACCCCACATCAGATTCCTGCTTTATTTTGTCTTCACGTTTATCCTGTTGCTATGGTTACCCTCCTCACATTGGAGGTGCTACCTTGAGGAGCCATTCTACCATCACCTGACTGAAGATGCTTTTTTTTTTTGGGCTTGTCAACATCATCTTAGTAGATCATATATATGCTGATAGATAGGGCGGTGACTTTCAGTGACAACATATTGTCTTAAATTATTTGTAAGATTTTTTTGTTTTAGGAAATAAAAAATAATTCACAATGTTATTAATTGTGTAATATACAAATGTGAGCAAACTGAATGAAATTCATAATGCCTGAATTAAAGAAATTATGGATTGTGTGTTGTTCTTTGAAAATGAATAGCTAGACATAGGCAATGTGTCTCACATAATATAAGCAACAATGTTAGCATGTTTTAATTTTAATTTGGTACTGGATACAGCAGTGGTGGATATAAAGTAGTAAAGACATAATAATGAGAATGAAGAAAGGTTCTTGGGGTGAATGCAGGTCACAAGGGTAGAGAGGGGGAAACAAGGAATATGTGGCAGGATCAAGTGGGAGGCAGAATCATCTGACTCCATTATCGGCATTCACTCCTGATTCAATCACTCAATACGTTTCCTCTCTCAGACTGAGAGAAGAGGCTGGCAAGGGGCCAGATTGGCACAGGCTTCAAGCACAGCCAAAGCCAAGTGCACTGAACCAGGGATTAGCCAGAATCCACACCAGGCCAAGAGAGGGATCCCCCATCCTCTGAAAAATCACACACCAGAGCAGAGTGTCTCATCAGTCAGAATACATCAGATTATTAAATCACAGAAGTGATTACCCTCCACACATTTATGAGATGCACATTTTTGTAGCCTTTGATGTCAAGTGTTTGGAAGACATGACGCATTCTTTTACAAATATTTTTTATTTGTACCAATACCATTTTTTGGCCTACATTATCAGCTGCATTAGAAAGAACCCTAGAGCTGAAACTTGTGCAGGATGACTGCTTCTTTGAAAGTTGATGTGGGAAGTATGAATGAAGAACCTGAAACGACCCAAAAGATATGACCGTGTGTATTCTTTTTTTCCCTCTGTTCATCTACAGAACTCTATCCGTCACAACCTGTCTCTCCATACCCGCTTCATCCGCGTGCAGAACGAGGGCACAGGAAAGAGCTCCTGGTGGATGCTGAACCCCGAAGGAGGCAAGGTGGGGAAGGCTCCACGGCGCCGTGCCGTCTCTATGGACAATAGCACCAAGTACCTGAAGAGCAAAGGCAGAGTGAACCGCAAGAAGCTTGTTGGCAGAGCAGGGATGGGTGCGGCAGCGCGGGTGGGTTTCCATGGCTCCCCAGAGCAGGCTAGCCCGACAGGAAAGTCCATGGCAGGAGCCTCAGTCGTCGGCGAGGAGTTTGAGGCATGGGCCGAGATGCACTCCCGTGCCAGTTCCGCAGCTTCGACGCTGAGCGGTCGCCTGTCACCTATTATGGCGGAAGGGGAGCCGGAGAACCCAGAGGAGGGGAGGTTGTCCTGCTCCACATCACCACGCCTCTACCCCAGCCCTTCTAGCGCGCGCTCCCCTGCCACACACTGCCCGCCTGTCGAGTTGCCACAATTAACAGACCTCACCGGAGCCATCAGCCTGGATGAAGGCTACCATCACCACCATCACCTTCACCAGCCACCACGGCATAAGCGCCAGGCTTACCACTACAGCAGTGGGACAAAGGCCCAGGGCTCCTACTGCAGCCCGGTGTATGGCCAGCCGGGGGTGGGTTTGATGCACCACCAGTCACCCCTGCAGACCATCCAGGAGGACAAGACCTCCAGCTTCTCCAGCAACATGCAGACCTACTCGAGCACAAACGCCTTGCAGACCCTGCTGACCAGTGGCCCCCAGTACTGTGCCAAGGACATGATGCTTGGTCAAGAGCACGAGGCCTTGATGGTTCCGCCCAGTGGCGGGGTGGGCTCCCGTGGCCACCATCACGGCCACAACTCTGGGCATGGCCACAGTGGCACACACGACCATAACTCTGCTCACAGCCACAATGGCACCCACAGTCACAGCCAGCAACACAGCCACATCTCTGCTCCGAACACGGCCAGCAACCCCGCTCACAACCACAGTATGGGGCACAACCTTGGCCAGAGCCTTCAGCCTCATGGGCCAGCTGTCCATGCTCAGCCCAGTGTTGGACACATGCAGCCTTATAGCCATAAAGCTCCGTACCTGTACAGTCCCCCGGTGCACGCGCATCTTCCTGCCTCCACCACACTGCCCCCGAACCCTGCTGGCTTGCAGGGTATCCCTCAGGACTCCTGCCACCTAGCCACTGCCCCACACCCACATCCACGCCATAACGCATATCCAGGCCCACACCAGCAGGCCATGGCTGATGGACCATACCATCAAGCTCAGGGCATGGGGGGAGGAGGGGGCAGCTACCAAGGATACAACCACCCCCATCACCCCTACCCCCATGAGCGGCTGCCGGCTGACCTGGATCTGGACATCTTCCATGGCAGCCTGGACTGTGATGTAGAGTCCATCCTCCTCCATGACATCATGGACTCAGGAGAGGAAATGGACTTTAATTTTGACTGCTCCCTAGCACAGGGCATGGGCATCGGAGTGGGCGTGGGCATGGGTGTGGGTGTGACCATGGGGATCACAGGCCCACAGCAGAGCCACAGCAACCAGAGCTGGGTACCAGGCTGAAGCACCATCAGGCCTCCAGTGAGCCTTCTCGGGGACCAAACTACCTATGGGCCTGCTCCCAGCAGGGGCATGCCACTTCCTTACAGGGGGATATGCACTGTGCTTGATTCACACATTCCTCAACTAAGGACAAAAATCCAGGACAAAATGCCTAGTTTCCCTTTTCACATTCTGTACTGCTCTGCCTGTTCATCTCTCTGTGTGCTGTTCTGAAATGTGTATGCCCCCCATACACCTTTTTAAAACTCTGCTTAATGTCATCCCCCTTTGCTCTTGCCGACTGAACCGTGATGACAATCTCGACTGTGTTGCCCAACATTGCCTTCTTCTCCAGTCAAAACGAAACTCTCGAGCACTTTAACTGCGTAAAACAAATCCATATCTCACTCTCTCTGTGGGGAGCGGGCTCCCGGGCGGCAGGAGCTATGGCTGGCGTGTTGTTTGCTGCACAAATGGGGAAATCTCACACCCACAGGGGGCCTGCGTGCCAGCAGAAAAAAAAGGAACAAATTTTTCTGTTCAGGGAGGGGTGTGTTGGTTGTTCAGCTTGCTTAATGAGCTGATTGAGTAGCATCCACAACTTTTATTTTCATTAGGCAATTCTTTAAGAGTTAGAAGTTTCCCTGTTTGGTTTTCTTTAACTTATTGTACTTACTAACCATTTATTCTTTAAAGAATCTATGTTTGTTTCTCAGTAAATTAATTTATTATTTAGTTATATTTCTTTGAACCCTGTGGTAGTTTAATTTGTAGTCACGTTTTCATTAATGGGCATATTTACTATGGGTATTCTTTCTCTCACTTTTTCAGTCTCTCTTTCTTTCTTTCTCATACTTTGCCTCTGTCTCTCTCTCTCTCTCTCTGTCTCTCTCTGTCTCTCTCTCTCTCTCTCTCTCTCTCTGTCTCTCTCTTTTTTTTGTGCATGTGTGTGTGTGTTTGTCTCCTCTGCTCGCTGATAGCTGCAGCTCCCTGCCAGCCCAGACCGGCCCATCATCCTTCATTGGCCTATAACGGTGGCTTGATTGAAATTCAGTGTCTTGTTTTTAATCTCCAAAGTGATGCTGCAGTGATGCATCATTATTGCAGATTGAATACATCCCCCCCCCCAACACACACACAACTAGGCATCTCCTCCCTCTCTCACATCAAGTGTTGAGTGATGGGAATGATTAACACATAGACATCCCGCACTCAGGGAGTTAGTAGCATTGTCCGTCTGTCCAGAATAGAACACGTACACGCACACAGAAAATGTGACGTGACAAAAAGAGTAAGCTTTCAGCTTTCCATTCTTTTTAATCTAAAACTGATCTGTTTCTTGCAAGAGCAGTGTGGTCTCTCTTGTGTGTGACTGAAGTGGAAAGTGTTGTATTGTATCGCCATGTCATTTCCTTTTGCAGATCTGTCTTTCAGGTAGACATTTGACCTTGTGTGGGTTTTTTGGATTATTGTGACTCTGCAAGTCAGTCAAATGAGGAAGATAAAAAGAAACCAGTCAGCCAATATTGTATTAATATCTGGTCCTGTTTTTTGGTCTGAATTTCTTCCTCTAGCTGAAAATATAGAAAAGGGGAAAAGGCTTGAACAGGGGCTTAAACAGCTCATGGTAGTGGCTAGATCAGTGAAAGGACTCTTTCCTCTTCCATGTGTCCTCTCATTTCTTTATCATTCTCTAAATCTGTGTGTGTGTGTGTGTGTGTGTGTGTGTGTGTGTGTGCATGCGTACACCTGCACATGTGTGTGCACGTGTATGTGCACATGCGTGCACATGTGGTCTCTATAGCTACAGCTCCATGCTCCACTCCCCCTAAAGCATGGCTCTGCTCCATAAAACAGGCGGGAGGGAAATGGGGCACGTCATTATGGCAGAAGGTCAAGGATAGCTCACTCCATCAAACCTTGCGCTCAGATAAGCGCACCACTGCCCGCATGGTTTTGTGATGGTTTTGTGATGCTAATCTGACGCAGTGGGAGATCCTTCATACAATTTTCGATGTCATTATTTAATATTTGCCCTCGTCATCTGATGTGTCAGGCCACACACTGCGTCCCCTGCTTTGCCTGTTAACTACAATCCTTTGGCAGTTTCCTCATTGTAGTCCCTGCCATTCTGACTGACTCATTAGATGCACTGCTTAAAACAAGACATGTCAAAGCTGATATCAAAATAGTAAGCTGTAATATTAAATATTTAATATATAACAACAGACTTATGTTATTGTATGGAAGTGAGGACCAACTCTGCGTGTCCTGATGCTCTCCTTCCTATCGTGTGTTTCTGGGATCACTTTTTCTTTACAGTTCCATTATGTTTTTATTTTGTACAAAAATCTATATATTGAGAATATTGTATTATAGTTTTTAAACTGGAAAAAAAGAATATCACTTTTGTTGTTTCTTTCTTTTTTAAGAGAATGTATCTCATCATTTGGTGACTGATAAATAAATGAAAAGAAAATGCTAACACTGTACAGACCTGAGATGTGATTTATTTTCGTATTTTAATTTACATATGTGCCTGTGTGTATATGTGTATGCATTTTGAGCAGTAGATGAACATGATTGCTGCATTATAAAGCAAGGTTAATAGTTGTTCATGTATTTTGTATAACAGTATTGAATGCAGCTAAGCCTAGGAGCCATGTGTAGCTCTAAGCTTTTTCACTGATGTATGACAGACTGTCTGTTGGAAATTAGGTCTGTGTATGCAGTGCAGGTAGTGTGTGTGTGTGTGTGTGTGTGTGTGTGTGTGTGTGTGTGTGTGTGTGTGTGTGTGTGTGTGTGTGTGTGTGTGTGTGTGTGTGTGTGTGTGGGCATGGGGGGTGCAGTGTGTTTGTGAGAGAGAAACAGAGTTTGGGGGTGGGGTGGTGAGTGTCTAATAAGGCTTGTTATCGCCTCTGAAGCTGTAGGTTGGTCACAGCTGTCATAGTCCCATCTGAGGCGTTTTCACAGAGGGAGAGTGCCTCTCTGCACAGCCATACTGTCTGCCCCCTAGGGAGCCTCCTCCTCCCACTCTGGCTGAGATGCATGCTTTTAATTGACTCAACTCTGCCAGTGCTGAGAGAGAGAGAGAGAGAGAGAGAGAGAGAGAGAGAGAGAGAGAGAGAGAGAGAGAGAGAGAACAAAAGTGTGGAGAGGAATACAGACTGAACACAGACTCATAAGTGCAGTAAAGAATAAAAAAAAGGTAGGGGAAAGTAGACAATCTCAGCTCGTCGTCCTGCAGATTTAGGCCAGGTTCCTCATTAGACTGCAAGAGCTGGAGTCTGAATGAGATTTCATGTGCCCCTATTGTTATAGTTCTGTGTGCATCACTAGGTGCAGTGCACTGAGATACAAATATGGGACAAAAGGCTTCAGTCATCCCCTTCATAGCTGATGATCCTTTAAAGGTGAAGCTCCAACTTCTTCACAGGTGATGATCTAACTCCCATTACAGGTGATGATCCAACCCCTTAGCTTGTGGTGATATAACCCTTTCAAAAGTAATTGTCCATCCCCTTCACAGATGACCCAACTTCTTTTCATGTGATGACCCAATTCCTCCACATGAGATAATCCAGCTCCTTCATATGTGATTATCCAGCTCCTTCAAATTTGATGATCCAGCCCCTTCACAGGTCATGAGCTTAGGGCTTATTCTGTCTCCCTTCCCACCACCTCACTGGCTGAAGTATGCTGCTTGTCTGGTTTACTGCAATTTGATTTTTAATTAGATTTTTTATGGTTAGCTTTAAGTACAATGGAATGTTTTCTCCCCTTGTTAAATGGTTACTGATATGATTGAATGGGTCTCACATCACTGTGAGTCCCATCTACAAATCGCTGTTGTGTGGTGAGACAAGGTGAGAATATGTTGTTAATGCTGTTTGGTGTTGTTCCCATGTTCACAACCCCCTCCCCCTTAATCTCTCCCTCTCTCCTCCTTTGCTTCAGTCTTTAATCTCAAGATAACACGTCAGGCCGCAAATCTCTGTAGCTAACATACACACATGCAGGCTTGTTAAATTGAAGCACTCTGACTGGCACTCTTAATTACTGACAGATAGTAAAGAGTAATTAGTTAGCAGGGCTAATGGCAGAAGCACAAGAACGTTCTGGATCATGGGAGATAGCGTTGTGGCAACAGACTCCAGGGATGGCTGGAGGGAGGGTGGGGATGGCACAGGCTCTGAGATCTTAATCTGCTCTGTGTGGATCAAAGAGAACACTCTTCCTCCTGCCTTTAGATTGAAGCCTGTGGAAGGCCAGCACAGAGAAGGTACTGGCTTCCACAAGCAGGATAATGGAGCTCCGGTTAGGATTCAGTCTGGGTTCGGAATATACCACAAACCATGCAGGAGTGGAAAAAAAAAAGAAGGAAGGAGGAGGGCAAAGCAAAACAGCTGAAGGGTGTGAGGTTTAGGGACCAAGAGAGATTGAGTGTGTTTGGGGGTGTGTGTGTGCATGGTCGGGAGGGAGGGAGAGAAAAAGAGCGAAGAGAATATTTGTGTGTATCTGAACTCGGGGCACTGGTGGTGTGGTTAATGAGGCCTGGAGTGGTAAGCATGTGTGTGTGCATGTGTGTGTACCGGCAGTGTGTGTGTGACTGAGGTCCATTATCCAGTGTGCAGTCTACCCTGACCCTCAGCAAGTCTGTCACCTGGAACCAATGGCCCTCTAGAGACACGCAGAGAGAGGGAAAGCAGTCCCTCTCATTCAGCCCTGTAACTTCACCAGTGCTTCACAGTATTTGCTAACAAGCTTGCTCTCTCTCTCTCTCTCTCGCTCTCTCTCTCTCTCTCGTCTTTTTCCACAGACTAGCTTGCCACCTTAATCACTTCAGAGTACATACACATACTCAGAAAAGCAGATTAACACTAAAGAAGCCTCAGAAGACAGCTACTGATTAAAAGCGGGAGATATCCAGCGAAGCAGCACTCCGTAGTTAATGAACTATACCTTAACAGAGAGACACCAGGCTTGTCAACAGCCAGCAGACCAGTTTCCCTTGTCACGTACGCATTCTATGGCTTAATTGCTCCACAGATACCAGACATTATAGAAAAAAGCCACATATGAGCAAAGTAGAAGTAGGCTGAGGGAAAGCATAGCTGTTTTTACTTTGCCAATGGAGAGACGTTGAAATGTCCTGTTTGATGTTCACCAGGGATGGATGGGGAGGGAGAGAATGAGTGAGAGAGATCTAGAGAGAGAGAGAGAGAGAAAGAGAGAGAGAGATAGAATGGGATGAGATGAAATATCAGGCCTTTGGGAGGCAACTACCCATCCATCATGACAGTGTGTGTTCTTAAATGCTGTATTCACACACTTTCACACATTCCCCTGTCACAAGCATGCACATACACACACTCCTACAGAATATCCATGACATACACATACAAACACATACTAGCCTATGCTTCAGCTGGGGTTCTTTGTAATTCCCGGAGTGTCAGCGCACTCCTCTGCCGCGACTGGCCGAAGCCAGGAGAAACGGTCGAGACTCAGGCGAGAGACATCTCATTAGGCCCTCACACAGCACCAGCAACAAGAAGTGGCCCAGACAAGACAGAGTGAGAGTGAGCAAAGGAAGGCAAAAGAATGAGATGGGAGGGGGTGAAACTCAGAGTTGGATGGAGAGACCAAGATGATGATAATAGCAATAGTGGGGGGTGGGGGGTGGCTCCCAGAGGTAGAACAATTCCATTCCTCCATCACCAATTCCATCATCATAATGAATTTCTCTCAGTGCTGGAGCAAGTGCTCAGTCCCCCTCCTATCAAACTGGCCTCTGCTTTAGGCCTCTCACTGCCCTGCCTACCCCTGTAAAACCCGCTTCCTGGTCGAGAGGTCACCTCTGCTCTGCTCAGCCTCCATTCAGCTACCTCTCTGATCTGTGACCAGGCCTGTAGGGATAACAGGGGCTGTTTGGAAAGACATGTCACAGTACAGGTGCAAAAGTCAGACCCTGCACACACACACACACTCCCACCAGCCCTGGCCCCAGAGCCCTTGTGCTTCTCCTCCAGTTATACTTGCTCAGTGAGAAAACAGGAATAAGGGGAGTGTGCACTCACCTTTCCATTTTGAAGATGACCTGGTGGAGCCAGGTGTGTACATAGGTGGAGAATAGCAGAGCTAGAAGAAGAGGTGTGCTCCTGCCTTGACCTTTGGCACTACCTGACTTAACAGCAGAGATTATTGTTCCAGATCTGTTAAAATGGTTTACCTTCTCAGCAGGTTTGCAGGTTGGCAAAGATCTGATAGATTACTCACTGCCCTCCAGTCTTTAAGCCAAGGGTGGGCCAGCAGGACGTGTGTGAGGCTTCCAGTAACATGAAAACACAGTCCCTCCTCACAAGTTAACGAGTCCCTGAGAAGAACCATCACCCAGCTAGCTGTGCCTTCTAGTTGTACTCCTCTTCTCCTCAGATACATGGGGTGGGCACGTGGCAGTGTCATGGGGCACCTACACTGTCTGGCATGTCTGAGTTCCAGTGGCCTGTGTACAAACTGTTACAATGTTACAACAGGTTTTTTGTTTTTTTGTTTTTTTGTGTGTGTGTGTGTGTAAAACGTTCCAGATTTCCCCTAAACATTTTAGTGAAGTACAAGGTTTCCAGGATATTTTAGATAGGATGTTTTGGACAGGTAGTCCTGTACCTCTGAATTTGTTGGAAGAGGACCCAGTTTAAACTGGTTGCTTACACAGCTGATGAAGGACATCTGATGGAACCAGCCTGTTTCTAAGATTTATAATAATTATTATATAATAATTCAAGGAATAAAATCCAACAATTTATTTTAGGGACACTAAGAAATTTCAATAACTTGCTCCACAACCAAAAAAGACTATGCAGTTCTTTATGTACTCATCTGACATTTTAGACCAGTAAAACCTTTCATGTAAAACATTAGTGGACCCTTCTACACCCAGATGGCCTAAGCAACCATGCATGGAATTCAGCACAGGATCCCTGTACTGGGCAAATTATACCAACTGGCGAATATGAGACTCGGATTGTTTCTTTGTAACTCTGTGGGGAAGCCCTTTACGTATTAGACTACTTGATTCGGAAGGAAAACCTCAGCCTTTGAATCCCCTTGAATTAACTTCTAGCCATTTTTCATGCTGTTCCAATAAATGGATCTTCCTTTTAGGCCTTTATCAAATCAGCTTTGGTCAGCTGCTCCAGAAGACTCAATTCTAGATGTGTGGTGAAACCATACACATCCAAAATATGTTGAGGCGGTGCACCCAACTGATCTGCATATCTGGATATACACTCAAGTTTCTTGGACAAGGACCTGTTGGTATAGGGACCATACACCGGATGAGAGAATGCTCTACCACTCGCCAATTTACCTTTCAGGGGTTATATTCCAAGACAATAAGTCAGCATTGATATTATGCTTACCAGAACAATACTGAATGTTGTGCAATACTATCTGAAAGCTGTAAGCCACTGATGACCTATAGCATTCATCTTAGCAGACATCAGCACATACATAAGTGGGTTGTTATTTTGTAGCCACAAAATCCTAAAAACGATCTTTTAAGGTTTATGGGTAGAGGTCAGGTGATAACTGTTTAACAGATCAGTAGGAACACCCTCTGCTGAGACAATGTGTCACACATACTTCCTTTGGCTAGCAGAAATGACACTTAACTAAACAGGGTTCCAGCCTGGCCTCATCTACCCTATTCAGGATATTTAGATGGCTTTTCACATTTTCCTCCAGTGCCCATCCAAAGATTATTAGGTCATCAAGGTAGACAAGAACTTGAAGAAGATTCATGTATCTGACTGATTTTTCCTTAAGCCTTTGGAAAGTCATGCAGACTCCTGTTAAGCCCCAAGGCATCCTTTCAAATTAATAAAAGACCACAGGACAGATAAAAACTGTTTTCTCTATCGGCTTCTGTCATGGCTATTTGGTAATATTCCTCAAGTCAAGCACTGAGAACCACTTAGTCCCATAAAGGCACTAAGTGGGAGTATCATCAATGCGTGGGATGGTATACAGATCGGGAATGGTCTGCTGTTCAATATGCAATAGTCAATACACATCTACACCATTCCTTTCTGCTTTCTTGCAATTATTACTGCAGAGGCATAAGAGCTGCAATACTGTTTAAAAATACCATCTGCCAGGAGAAATTGGAGGTGCTTCCTGACAAGGTGACTTGAGTACTCACAAATAGGCCAATGATCTGAGAGACAAACCACTCCCCTTGCAAGTCCTACTCATGAAGTGAAAAAAAAGAAAATTTGACAACTTTCTGACAACTTTTTATGCAGTCTTGCCTGAAACTCTTGGGGGACTGGTCAGTCTCTGAAACTAATAGATAATGGATCAACTATGTTCTGACTTGACAGACTCCTAGAGATGATGAGGTCAGTGATTAGGTCAGAGTTACAGAGGTGGTCTATTACTGTTCCTGCAGATATTGCAATATATTTGAGAGACTCATTCTGGACTATAACAGTGAAATTTGTTGACATTCACAGCATGGCCTGGCATTACCAACAGCTGCTATTAGAATCTCCTTATTCAAGGATTGTGTCAGTTCCACAAAGCAAACAGCACAACAGCCTCTACAGCAGACACATTGACAGGGTATCAATTTCAGCAACTTTCTTGGCTGTTAATTTCTGTTGCAACCTACTTCCTGATGATGGCCAGTATTAATGAAAGTGACTTTGTCATTCTTTGTGGCCTTTCTACTATTTTCAGTATGCCCTTATGGTGGTACCAACTAAAGATCAAACTGGCTTGAATTCAGTGTACAGATATTCTTAGCCTAGCTTGTGAAGCTTCATATTCATAATCTCACTTAGCAACTTTTAAAAATTTGGAGGTTTGGATTTACGCTCCCACAGTTGGAGCTGATTCAACATCAGGCCAGAAGCAAAAGTACCTCTGAGTAGTTGCTCCAGCTGCACGTGATCCATATTTTCTATAGAAATGCCACCCCACCAAACAACCTTTACTAATGCTTGCTCCACCCTTTGCCAGTTTTTCACCTTTTGTTGCCACATTAAGTGTAGAGCAAAATATGTTATCACCTTCCAAAAGGGCTTCAAGGCACTTCTCATGACCTCTGAATCAGTGGGTGCACAGCTCTCAACTTCTAAAGCTAGTCCTTTGAAATTTTCCAGTATTGGTCTCCTCCACCCTGAGTGAAGCCTGTCCAAAGGTTCTTCTCCCACAGGTGTTGACAAAACACCTTAAAATGTTTATAGTCAATGCTATCCACTACTCTTAGAGGTGGGCTTCATTTCATTGTCTTATTCAGTAGCTTTCCTACTGCACAACTGGGGAATCATTATATGGCTGGGATGTACTAAGGAGGGCTTGTATATCTCTCTTTCAGCTTGTAGTAGTCCAGCTTACTGGGGATATCATTTACCATCCCAGTATGTTCATCAACAAAGATCAACATAAATGTCCCATAAAGAGATGAAACTTCAGCAAGAATATTGGAAGGGTTTACTTTTTCCCTACACCAACATAGAACTGTTAGCTTTTTCAATAAAGAAAAAAGTCTTGCCTCTTACATTGATGTGCCCCAAGCACTTGACAGTCTTCTGACACCTACCACCAACAAGGCATGGCTTCCTTTCAAGGCTTCTTCACAACAACAATTTGAGCTCCTCTTTAAGTTCTACATAAATTGAAGGTTTCATTTTACTCCAAGTTACTGTTTGATTTTAGTTTAAATAAAATAGTTTTTAGTTATAAATAGCTTCCCTTGAATATTTTACCTTCTCTGCCATCATGTTATTGGGTAAATATTTCATCTTAATTACACCTACATTTCAGAATAAGGCTAGGAAACCTGATCCCAGTGAAGCCTCCATTCAATGTAATGTCCCAGATTTCATTTATTAAAGATAGGTGTAATGGTGCCCGAGTGCCGCAGGGCGAGTAGCAGGATGCACAGACTCCCGTGACGTGGACATACGTTTAACACAAAACGAAAAACAATGGCACTCAACATAAACAGTGATCTTGGATAACACTCCAAGAGGTGAACATGAAGATACATACGGTTGTCAATGTGAACAAACACGTAAACGACGACAATAACCGACAGCCTGCATACTTTGACAGGGATTTAAATACACAAACAAAACACTAAGCAGGTGCAGGTGTGTTTACCATTAAACAAACAAGACCCTCCTACTGCACGTGGCGGTCACTCGCGGGAGGCGATCATTCCGAGACAGAACCCCATCCCAAGGGATGTGGCTCCTGACGCGTCCGTCCAGTGAATGTGAACCTCCTGGCACCTTGTACATGTAAATACAAAACACAGCACTGCCAAGCCGGGTGCCCACCCACCACCAGGTGGGCCTGGTGCCGCCAGCAAGGGATACCTTGCAGCGAGAGGAAGAAAGGCAGCTTCCCTGCCTCTCTCAGGGCAGTCCGGTAGGCTTTCCACGATGTTGCGCCTATAAAAACACAAGGCACAAACACAAACACACAATGGCACCCACACACAAACACCAGTCTCGCTGGCGAGTCCGCTGAAGGGAAGGGACTCAGGATATCCCACTGCCTCCACCGGACCGCCCTCTTTCTGGTCATTGTTGTGCCCCTCGGTCCTCCTCAGCCCAGGCTCCACAGCGTCAGGCCCCCGAAGAAATTCCTGGGGGTGTTCCCCTCCACCTCCGGTGAAGACACGGAGAGCGGTCGCGGTCCTCTACCCAATCTCCTAGGATCCAGGCAGCATTCCGCGGGGCGTTTTTTGCCGCAGGAGCTAGCGTCCTGTAGCAGTCCGTTATTCTGTACCGAAGGGCGTGGAGCAGGACGCACAGACTTTTTCAACAAGGACGAACATTTAATTGAAACATAAAGACAACGGCACTCACATGATTTACAACCAACAAACGCCACACGGTAACATTCAACAATAACCAACAACGTTGCATACAATGCCAAGAATTTAAATACACAAAAAGAATAGCACAATACAGGTGTGTGCAGGTGTGTGCAGGTGTGGCTACGAAACAGGATCCTCCCAGGATCCTTTGGCCATGGCAGGCCAAACCACGTGACTCGCGGGAGGCAAGCGTTCCGTGACAAAAGGCATAAGTTAGTTGGTAGTTTACAAATTAAACACTTTTATTTTCTTCCTATTTTATATCTTTACCCTAATCTCCCTGTATATAATAAAAAAATGTAGCAGGAGTACCTTAATAGCATAGATTTTATTCAGCAATTAATAATTGTCTATACATATGAGGATATTACTGATATTGGTAAACAGTTATGTATACATATACATACACATAATGGTAATCAGATTCCAGATAAGCAACTACTGTACTGTAGTAAAAGATGTAAAGATAATCAAAACTGTAGTAAAGTACACAAGGTTTCCAAGGATGTTTCGGATAGAGGTCCTTAATCAGTTGTGGAAGCAAACAGCTTCTTAATTTCTAGTAGGAGGAACCCATTTGCATTACTAAAAGTAGATGCTTAAATCATAATATTAAGTCCAGTTGTTCACTCTTTACCTACGTAAGAGGAATTAGTATCGGTACTAAAATGGGGCCCTTTTATCCAAACCTCTTTGTTGGATTTATTGAGAAACTAACTCCACTTATTTGTGAGTACTACTTGAAGTCAAAGGTGAAGCAGAGTTAACACAAGTTCCGACAATCTTAAGAGAATATCTGTGGGAGGGTTCTTCTCGGGTCGTGCATCAAGAAAATGTTTTAAAGCTTTTAAACCACCTTCATTATAGATGACTGATTCTAAACTTTTAATGTCCATTGAAAAAAGCAGGGAGTTGGCAGGTAGCCTTTGTTCTTTCAGGCACCCAGGGATTTATAAAAAGTGTGAAGTTTTTAATATATGTTGGTAAGGACTGAACAATTAGTTTATAAATGTCATCCAGAAATGCTTGTTCCTGCCCAACAGTTTCCAGTTTTTGGATGACATTTTTCAACCAGTATTCAAATGTGAACAAATAGGGCTAGAATATGTCATTTAAACTTATAAACAATTATTTACTTTCCTCCATATGATTTTTATAGGTTTGTTTTACTAATAAACCATATAACAGACAAATCTCTCTGTTTTCCTTTGTTTTTGTTGTTTTGGGTTTTTTTAATCAGACTACATGAGTGTTATTTAGCCTGGAGTGGTAGTTGTGTTGGTGTTGCATGTGTATGTGTGTTGGTGTTACTTGTGTTGTGTCTGGTGGGGTACTGAAGGCAGACCCTCAGCAAACGGCTTAAGCTCCACCCCAGCCAAGCCAAACACTGACACTAATTGAGAGTACTATGAAATATAGATGAAGCCAGAGGTTGCAAGGCAGTTCTTTCTCTCTTTCTTTATCTCTCTCTTCTCTTTCTTCCTCTCTATGTGACTATAGCATTCTCTCTTCCTCTCGATCTTTCACTCCTTGACTCAACCTGCTTTAGTGACTCAGTCAGGCTGCAGGTCCAGCTGTGGCACTCACCTGCCCCACTGCATGACACACTGCCTTCACTCGCACAAGCCACGCATGTGTTTGTGTGTATGTCAGGAACAGTGTATTTGTGTGCATGTGTATGTGTGTTCATGTCATGTGTTCATATGTCAAAAGCAGAAGTTGTAAGACAGAGAAAAAGAAATGTCAAACAGAAAGGAAGAGATTGTTATACCAAGCCCATTAAGCAGGTGAGGTGGATTTGTGATTAGTATTAAATGATTTGAGGACATCTAAGAAGACACGCTTACTACGTTTAATTAGAGTTTAACTAACATGACTTAATAAGATAAACAAGAAAAACTACAGTTACCAGAGATAGGTGATGAAATACACCACAAAATCTGCTAAGCTGTTGCTAAGAAATAAATGCTATATATGTAACCTTTTAACAGGATGGAATGTTCAATTAGATATTTAAAGGTGACCACCAAAAGATAGGAATCATAACAAAGAATTCAGATTCTTTACTACTTTTTTACTACTTTACCAATATCTTGTTTATTAAAAGAAATTTCTTTCAGTGTCACTGGCTAAAGATTTAGGCTTTGGTGATGGTTCAAGTTTTGATCTGTCATTCTGTTGAGAAATGACAAACCAATTCACAATTACATAATTTTGGCTAAGAACACATGACACTAAAGACATTAAATTATGTATTGTTATTTTCAAAGTACTGTATAGGGGTAAGTAGACTATGTGCAATAAATGGACATGCCAGTAGATGTTGATTCAGTCTTTTTGAAGCACAGAAACATCAGTCTTTTTGTGACATAGGCGGCACAGAGGTTGAACAGATATGTTCTTTATTTTCTAACGTATTCTAAATAAACACAAAATAGGTTTAATCAAGTCCTCCATACGCCTCGGGAGAGGCAGTCAAGCCCTTCATCCCTTCAGGTACCAGCGGGTTAACAGGGGAAGTCGTTCATTGTTCGGGACTCACAGTCAGGCGGTTGATGTACTGGTCGAGAGTCTGTACCACTGAGCGAACCTCCCCAATTTCCTGCCTTTTCTGATCCAGTGCCGCCATCTAAACAGCCAGCAGGTGAGCCCAGTCAGGGCTACTCGCTTCGCTTCCTGGTGGATGAAGAAGAAGCTCACTGTCCTGCTAAATTATTAAGGTGATGGCAATGTGGCCTGAAAACATCATTTGACAAAAGAAACATTCTTAGACATAAAAGGCTAAAAAACAAAACTCATCAGATAATTCCTCCGTTTACAGCCCTAACTTATGCACTGTAATCCAGGAAGAATTTTTAGGAAATAGGAGGATTTCATCACATTATCAAATATCAGATATTAGATTCAAACTGATTATTCAGAAATGAATTAAACTGCTAATCCCTTTATCGTGTTAATTTTCAATAATTAATAATATAGCTATTTGTAACAGAACCTTTTGTGTTTATTGTGCCACTTTTCCTTTTCTTCAAATAGCTTACTTACAGGTCATTTCCAAATGTCATCGTTGGGGAAAATAACAGTTTTACTTTGGACTGGTGAAAGAACTTTTGTTTCCAATTAATTTTGTTATTAGAATCATGGCTATTATGATTTTTTAAACCATTGTGTTAAAATGTCTACCTATATTATGCAGTGAGGTCATCCGCTAATATGAGCTCGTCGTGTGAAAGAGGCAGTGTTTACTGTCCTTTACATGTTACTGATTTCATTTTGCGTAAGTGGCCCACTTCTGTTGTGGGCACTGGAATATTAGTTCCTTTTCAAAATGTATTTTGTCTCCTTTTACTTTAGAGACTTTTATAATAAAATTAAAGGAAAAGATTAGCATTATTCTTGCATTAAACCAGCATTAAAATGCAGATGAACCATTATGTTGACTTCTATAGCATGTGTATGTTCACCAAATATTTTTTGCTCTTTGTGGATATGAGTGTCATTACTAAGGAGCCCATATGAAGCCTCAGTTTCAGGTGGTGGCATCATTATTAGGATAAATATTGTCAATGGAGTGGACTCAACCTTCCTAGTGTCACCAATCTTTGACATGTGACACAACATGAGAGATGCACAACAAATTTACATATGAACTTGTACAAAATTCAGGTAAAGTACACAATTGCTGGACACTAAATAACCAAAAAAATGTTTGACAATTGTGCATTTAGACCCATATCCCTGGTGTCATAATCTGAGGACAGAGTGACTCCTAACAGTTTGTACTTCCTCAGCTGTATTGCCATGTCCTCTCATGAAAGGACTATGAGAATACAAGAGAGCATTCATTAAAGAAGTGAATGAAAGCAAGACGCCATTTGCAGAAAATGTATAGACACCAAAAAAATGTCTTTCTCCCTCTCTCCATCTTGACTGAGGCAGAGGTAGACTAGTGTGAGTCTGTGAGCTAAGTGAATAATTGATGCGTTGCCCGTGGGCAGATTTAACCTGCAGGTGGCATGGCTGTACCCACTGGCAGGTACCGTAGTGCCAACACCCTCTTTGTAATGAACATACAGCAGCTCAGACAGGATTCTCCCAGTGTCCTAACAACATTTTAAAGAAATTGGCTCTGTGCTTGTTATGCAATCAACATTTATGGATAAATGTGTGTGTGTTCTTGGAATGGTACAAAAAGGTGGAAAGTAATATGCATGTAACTGCATTTTGTGGCCTTGCAGAAGTGTCACATTGGAGAGAAGAAGATTCTGCCTCCTGCTTTATTTAAGATTTGACTTTTAATATCATTTACTCTTACACAAGAGGCTGCATCTCAAATAAGCCTGGAGGTGCCTTTGTGTGTGTGTGTGTGTGTGTGTGTGTGTGTGTGTGTGTGTGTGTGTGTGTGTGTGTGTGTGTGTGTGTGTGTGTGTGTGTGTGTGTGTGTGTGTAATTGAGAATATATGATCTGGCAGTTCAGACACGGCGTCTGCACATGAAAGTGTGTGTCTGTAACCTTCCCTGCATTGAGTGTATTCATGTACAATAAATCATGCATGCCCACTATATATGCTATGATGAAGTTTATTGTTGTCAGGGGCTGGGTGTGTAAATATGTTCTGTTAATACCATGCTGTGTCAAGCATTCCTACTGTGTTTTATTGTGTGGGAATGTGTGTGTTACACCTAAGTGTGCATATGGGGGAGGGGTGTGTGTTACACCATCAGGTTGGTGTGGTATGGCATATAGGAGGAGATGTGTATATGCTTCAGTTTGCATGCATCTCTGAAATATGAGCACATATTCATTTATGTATATGGATCTCTAAGATCTTTGTGTTGTGCGGTCCCTATATGGGACTAGAGATCCATATACATAAATGAATATCTCATATTTCAGAGATGCACGCAAACTGAAACACACACACACATATGTGTATATATTAATAATATTTTGGCAAGTAGCACTTCAATAATGCATTTCAATCACCATAGAACAATGGTGAATGATTATGCCACTGATGTTTGATAAAGTAATGTTTACTGTATTAAATATACTTGGGTATGTTTGCATTTCTACAATCAGAGGCTTATGTGAATTCTGCCAGTGACCTTTGGCTGGATGCAGTACTAGAGTGCTGGATGCGAGACTTAGAGTACACGAATTTCCCTCACCCATCATTTTGTAGCACACATCAAAGCACTTTTAGACCTTGTTCACATTTGCAAAGCTTGTAAGGGATTTTCTGAAGGACATTTTGCACATAAAAATGGGACACTATCTCACACTCCCATGCGTTTCTCCACCTGTCACCTGCACAAGCCCAGAAAACAGATTCAAAAGAAAGAGAAACAATAATCTGATGTGAGAGATGACTGTGGAACCGCTCAAGATGCCCAGTTTTAGGAGAAGACAGTGATTAGAAGCTACTCTGGGGAAAACAAGTATAGCATAGTTCGTATCGCCAATCTCAAATTCTTACTACAAACAGGCGGTTGGACACTGGTTATCTGTTTGGGCACTACTTAGTCATAATGTTTTTACAAGGATCACCAGTATATATTTTTGTTATCTAATAATGAACATCCCCTTGTGAATAAATCCCATTCTAGGAGTCAACAGGCTAGCATTTCATTAGTATATTTAGTATTTATTTATTTTTTTTCTTATTGGCGACTCTCATTTAATAGTGGGGGCTGGTGACGGCACAGGCAGGGGGTTGCAGGAAGTTTAATTTAATTTGCTTATAATCTAATTTGCTTTGATTAAAAATGTATGCAAATCCCTCTCTACACAGGAATCAGTAAAGACAAGCGACATCTCTCTTTCTTTCTCTTTCCATCTCTTTCTCACTCTTTATCTCTCTCTCACTATCTCTCTTATTCTATCTCACTCTCTCTCTCTTGCTCTCCCTTATACCTCTGCCTCTTCTCTCCAACACCAAATTAACAGCACAATGATTAGGGGCTTTCTTGGGTACTGTCCCACTAGACACTCTCAAGCTCTTCGACAAAAAGACCTAACACATTCAATACTTCATATAATACAAAACACACATAATAATATATCAATATTCATATTCAGTTCAAAGCTGATAAAAATATTTACTTACAACAACTGCATTCAGCGCTGACGTGCGACTGCCTTGAGATCTGAGCTTTATAACAGTAAGCATACTGAAACACCTCAGTAAAGGTAGATTTTGATGAGCTATTATGAACCTGGAAGTGTGATAAAAGCATAGTATACCAACATCAATTCAATCCTATTATACCACAGGTCTCCCTAACTGTAAAGCACAAAGTATGTAATATCATAGACTGAATTCTAAATATTTGGAGAAGCATGTATATAGACAACTATGTAACCATTAGTTATAGGTGTAGTCAAGAGCAAACAGACATTTAACACCCATATAAAAATATAAAACTGGAGATTAAATGTACCTGCAAGGATGAGGTACTTTGTGTGTGTGTGTGTGTGTGTGTGTGTCTGTGTCTGTGTGTTTGTGTGTTTGCGTCGGTATACATCGCTACATGCATGCTCTTAGATGTAAATTGTCTGGGAGTGACTTTGTCAAGTCTCACATGTCTGCCTGAAGGTATCATTCCTTCTAGCTGTTTCCTGGTGAAGGTCACAGCCCCCACTCTCCGCCCCCCAACACACACACACACATGGTCCCTTGTGCTCCGTCATGGCTTGTCTTTAGAGCTTTAGCATCTCTGTGACTGTGTTGCAGGACACTCTCATTCCCTCTGGCCAGTGGCAACCTTCAACTGCTGCCTCAGCTACACATAGCCCTAGAGTAGTGTATGTTCGCCTGAGGGCTATGTGTGTGAGTGGGAGAGAGAGAGAAACAGAGAGAGATTGTAGAAGTATGCATGTGCATATATTTTGTTTTTCTTCATTTGCTTTCTTGTTCTCTTCTTCTCTGTATGCTAATGTACTGTCCTTAATCTACTCTTCTCCCGTTTACCTCCTCTCACTGTATCGCTTTGTAACTTTAAACCTTTTCTTTTCACTTAATGTTCCTCTGCCTTTTGTACTTCTCTTTGAGTCTCTTTTTCTCTCTCTCTTTCTGTAGGTATAATTCTCAATCGTCTTCGCTCTCTGCAGTGTTGCACAACCAAGGAGACAGATGCTGACTCATCAGCCACCCCCTGGCTCTCGCACCACCCAGAGGGTGCCAGGAGACGAATAATTACGCCACACTCACACACGCCGTTTCAGATTGAACTATGAAGATGGGGGAGGAAAGATCTGCTGTGTCTACACACCGTCAATACACTCAATGCACAAACTCTAATACAAGTGAACAATGATGGACAGTGGGAAGGAAAAAGAAGAAAGAAGAGAGAGAAATATGGAGTTCCATCCATTTCTGATGTAGTGAAAAGATTATTTTTATATTATCCAATTGGGCTTTTGAAGTTGGTTAAGATCACTGGTTTTAATTTCTTTCTCTCTCTCTCTCTCTCTCTCTCTCTCTCTCTCTCTCTCTATTCTTTGTTAAGAGGGTTTTTGATGGCTACTGTGTGTAGATTTTATTGTTTGTGTGTAGAAGAGATACAGAGAGAGAGGGAGATGATGTGAGCAGGTGTTCTATTTGTCTGTGTTTGGAGAGGCTAGTTCAAGAACACAAACATGATCTTCACAACAGCACACTAACACCTTCACTTTCTGAAGTATTTGTTGCAACAGGAAATGTCAAAATAGATTTTAGTGATCTCCTGTCATTGCATGATTAAGAGAACCTTAACCTATTGTACAGGTGTGTGGTAGAATAGCACCTCACCTACTGACAGAACAACACAACAAAGAAATGTGAACTTGGCATCAAAGATCACTGGCTGCAAAGGGACTTTTACTCTTACAAAGAAAAGGCTGCACTATCATATATGATGGCACTCATCCTGGAGGGTTTAAAATTTTGTGTAATATGCAGCATGTCTAACTACTTTGCTAGCCAAGTATCTTGCAACTAAGAATTACTAACTAAATTGTCATGTCAGTTCAGATGAAAAGATATTGAAGATAAAGCCAAAAATGTTTCAAATATGAGCATGTATGTGAAGTGACAATAAAAGTAAAAGTATTTCAGCAATTTTAAAATAACTTTCACAATGTTTTTTCTTTTTTTTTAAAGACCATATGCTCCCTACAAACAGTTTTGGGCTTGAGTATCACAAATACTGCCCTAATCCTATCTCTGCCGATTACTGATTCCACATGTTTTCATCCACAAAACCTCTTATTTTCCCTGCTAGACATTATGCAAAATAATACTTGATAGGAATTTAGAAAAGGCAAAATGCACCAGCATAGTTAAGGCTATTACATATGCATATTATTGCACATGCATATTATGCAGCAATCTCCTTACTGTAAGTCAGCCTGGAACTGAATCAGTGCTGAGTGTGGCATGCTGCTGTGGAAATCATGCCTGTACAGGGTTGGTTAAGTACATTTCTAGGTACAGGAGCGTAGCCCAAAACCATGTGTAAGTGTTACTTCAAAGAAATAATGCCTCCGGTAGATGTATTCTTCCAAAGCCCACCTGGGTAGAATTAAAAAAGTAGAAATGTATCAGGCCACACTCATAGTTACTCATTAGTTAGAATTTATCACTATGGAAAGTGATGTTTGTCCTTACATATTATAAAGATAAGATTTCCACTGCAAAAAGTTGTAAACTGTGTTCTAAGAAATAATATTTTGAAACATGGTTAACTTGACTTCATGTATGAATTATAAAAATAGAGCACATTTATTTTTAAGGAGCGTTTCCTTAAATTTTATACTGAAACGTTTTTTTTTTCAGTAGCTCTTTTTTATGTAGATACTTCCCTACCCACTGCAGTGGACATCATGCATTAACAGTATAAAAAAGGAAGAATATGTTCTTTTTTCCTTTAACCCTGAAAATAATATACAGCTTATAAAGAACAGTACTATATTAAAGAAATTGATGGCTCCTTTTAAGAGTAAAAAACCTAATTTCTTGAAAATTGGATTAGTTCAGATTAGAATGCAGAAATGTGATATATATGTAACAGTGAAAAACAATGCATGTTACTGTAGATTACAAATATGTGCACTTTTTATATATATTTTTTTCCTTACATATATATTTGTAAAAAGAAATATTCAAAGCAATAAACGTTCATATCATTGATATGAAAAATAATTTTCAGGAACTTCAAAAAGCCAAACTAAATATTTGGGGGAAATTTAAGCAAATTTCGTGTAGTGTATTATTTGCCGCATAACAAAATTACATTTTTCTACCCTCACAAAGCACATTTAATTTATTTTAATATAAATAATGATTTACAGCTGCATTACAAAAATGTTTAGGATAAAAATTAAGGTTCTTCCCAGAGGTCATGTTTTTATTATTATTGTCTCCTGATACTGAACTCATATTTCTTGGTTTTTCTTGATATATTAATGTACAAATATTGTTTAAGGGCCTCTGCATAAAACGTGTACTCATTTTGCAATTTTTTCTTTTATTAACTATTGGTAAGATTTGACTTTACATCAGAAGTTCTATACCCATCCCAGTTTGAGTAGGTTTTTAACATTAAATGAATGACTGCATCATTTTGTACCTCCACGTTGAATCTCTCAATGACACACTCAAGGGCATCAAAGACTTTGATCTTAAAATATTAAGATATTCATCTTATTACACTGTGGCCAAGGGTCAGACCTATGGGTGGATTCTGTTTGTAATATGCAAATATAACATAATTTGTAATAAACTGCCATGAGTTAGATGTCCATTGTAGTGGATGACATGCAACAACAGGTAACGCTTGAGAATTTAAAATCTAATATGGGAAAGAATGTTCAGCAATTCAGTAACTTTTTACTCTGTATGATCCATTTTTCTGGAACTGTCCAAACTGTTTTTTTACTCTCCCTTAAAGGCCTCATCAGGATGATTTTCTTATGGCCCTCGCCCTGTGTCGCATATGCGTGGTCTTTGAGCAGCATCCACCATGTCAGACATGACTGTCTGTTTTGAATGGACTGTGTACACATTTATTACACGTGTTCGTGTTTTTTTGTTGTTTTTTTTCCCCCCCAGAACCTCACGCCACCCCCTACCTTAAACTTGCATTTGGGTTTCTGTTTGTGATGACACACTAAACTTTTCCACACAGACAGGCTCTACTTGGAATTGTATTTACTACTACTTGTGCAATATGGGTGTGTTTGTTTGTGGGGATTTTTTGTTTTGTTTTGTTTTGTTTTGTTTTTTTTTGGAATCATTTGGTTTTTTTAAGTTGCTTTTTAAATTAAGTTTTAATTAGGGTGAAGTTGTCTGAAGCATAATGTTTTTCGTGTTTCTAATAATGGATCCATAGCAGATGCAGTGCCATCTTCAATCTGAACAGACTCACGGTCATTATTTATCTATGGGCTGGTTTGAGAAGCAAGTTAATTTTGCTCAGAAATTCTTCAGCCCCTTACATTTTGGGTCCTTTGGATTCTGTACATATGCTTCCCTTTATGGATTTTATGTTAAAATACTAATGGATGTGATTGGCTATTATTTCAGTGTTTAGACATTTATCCCTGTGATAAGTTCTCTTCAGCCTGACAGGTAGTAGAATATCTGGGAATATTTGGAAGCAATTTGAGAACATGTGTATCTATGGCACCATAAAGCTTTGAAATAACTCCATGTAGTATCCACCAGTGTTGTATCACCTGGATGGAAAATATGAGTCATGTCTGAAGCAGTTATCTCACCTTACCTCTCCAATAACTGTTGGCGGTATGCACTAGACTGTATAGTTCAGCACTACAGTACACTCATTCTGAGTTAACATGAATAATTAGCAACCATATACTTATATGTGTTTGTTTGCCCGTGTGTGTGTGTGTGTGTGTGTGTGTGTAAGTAGCAAAGCAATCTCTCACTCTCCTTACTCATCTCTGCCTCTGTCTTCTTGTCTTCTCTTCCTGACTGGCACAAACCTCACCATTTATTTATCATTTCACAGACAGGACCAAGGCATTCCATCCTATTATTTTATTTAGGGCCTATTTCTTTTTTTCTTTTAGTTCTTATATTTATTCTTTTTTTTTGTTTCTGTGCTGTCTCTCAACCAGTGTTCTCCAATTTATTCCTATCAAAAAGTCCTGTACCCTTTCACACACCTATCTCTCTTCTTCTCACCACTTCACACTCTCCACTTTCCTATTCAGCCTCTCTTCATAATGCTCTCACCCGCACTCCCCCTCTCCCTTTCTCTTTCCCTCTCTCATCGGGCCGATGTAAGAATAGAACAGGGGAAGCCCTCTCACCTCTCTATCCATGTTACAAAATTAACATATTCATGAGGGAGGACATACATTATACATGAGATCCTGAGGGGAAACAGGAACAGAATGAGACACACAAACACACATGCACACACACAAACATACACGCAGACACAAATGCACACACACACACACACACAAATGCACAGACACACAAAACAGAAAAAAAGTGAAAGAGGCAGTGGAGGCGAATTAGATGTGAGAATAAACATGGATAGAGATAAATCTGCAGTAATCTGTACATACCTAATAATAAATGATAAAATAAATGAAATAAAACAACAAGGCTTGTGTATTGCTTTAGATTATCATTAACAAAGGAATCTTTATAAGTTTATTCACATTTTAAATGTAAATTTAATGAGATTAGAACTAGCCAACAAACAATACTAGTGCTTCACCAAAAAATGGTAATTACGTATATGTCTACTCTGTTCTACTTTGAGCGCCAGATCATGTGTAATTGATGCAAATTAAATGAAAGCTATTTCATCAACCATGTCATTTTATTAACTGCTATGTTCTTGATCCACAATTAGTATAAGTGACCTATAGTCAGGTCCTATTAGGCTGTAGTATTAGATAGAATGTAAATCCCGGGAGATTTGGAGCATGGCGGCATGCTAGCTGAATATGAGTTGATTGTAGATGATGGCTGTAGAGAGTGAAGCAGCCAGAGTTAACAGCTTTGAGCGAAAAGGTTAATACTCACAGCTCTTCGCAGAAGAAGCTGGGCTACCTCTCAGGGACCCTTAAGGAGAAGAACTGGCAAACACACACACACACACACATACACACACACATGCACATTCTCTCTCTTTCTCCTTTACACACACACACACACACACACACACACACACACACACACACACACGCACGCACACACTCTCCACAGACACCCCCTTAAGTGTACAGAAGATGCTTTTACTGATCATCCTGCTGTACAAAATGCCTTCAGCACATTCCTATATGGTATACATTGAAAGGAAATAGATTTTTGTGATGCTAATAACATGAATCATATTCATTCGGGTTTTATTTTACTTTTTTTATTATAATACTTTAAAAAGTATGAAGTTTAAAAAACATTGGCTCTTTCAAAGCAGTCTTGTTGCAGCTGAACACCATGACCTTCATGAAGGTGAGAGATCTGATAACAGAGACAGGACTCTTTCTGTATCTTTCTCTCTCTCTCTCTCTCTCTCTCTCTCTCTCTCTCTCTCTCTCTCTCTCTCTCTCTCACACACACACACACACACACACACACACATATTGTATATTGTATTTGACCCATAGCAGCAGTAAAATAGTGAAATAAAACTGAGGCTCACAGTTCGGAGTATTTGGGTTTTTTAATGAGGCTGGCTCAATGAGGTGGAGACTGCAGCATGTTTGTGAATGTGTGTGTGTCTGTGTTCACCACAAACTTACATTATGTAAGTCAGTCTGCTCAAGAAGCAGAAAAGCATATTCTGGCCACTGACAGGGAGATAGGATGCGCAAACTTACAAAGACTCACACAAACACAAACACAGACACACATGTAGCTTGTACTTGTTCCTCTTTCCTAATTAGATACACACTAACCAATGACAATGCAAGCTAGAAATAGCTTTGGCTTAACATTTCAACAGCCAGAACAATGAAAGATTTTTGCTGATGTTTTACTCCAGCTAAACATTTGACAACCAGAATAGAAACACATACTTTACACTCTGTGTAGGGCAAACTTGACATAATTTTGCTTAGCCTCCATTCTTTGGTCCAGTGCATCCTTCAAGTTTATGAAGGAGTCTGTTAGTGGGGTGTGGGGGATGCAGTAGTGGGTGAGTGGGTGGTTTGTGCAGGATTATGCTAGTGAGGATGGTGTGTGCCATAGTGTGTTGGTGGGTAGTGTGCACAGTAGTTTGTTAGTGTGGGATGGAATATGCAGGTTTCTGGTGTGTGTGTGTGTGTGTGTGTGTGTGTGTGGATGATTATTAGTGGGTGGCATGTGTGTGAGTATGCTAGTAAGAGTAGTGTGTGTATAGGAGTGTGTTAGTGGCAGTGGTGTCCACATGAGTGTGTTAGGAGATGTAGTTAGTGTGTGTAGGAGTGCATTATTGGCGGTGGTGTATGACAGTAGGAGTAGTATCTGTAGAACTGTGCTACTGCCAGTGGTGTGCGAGGAATGTGTTAATAGGTGTAGTGTGTGTAAGAGTGTGTTAGTGGCAGTGGCATGTGTTACTAGGAGTAGTGTATGTAGGAGTGTGTTAGTGGGTGGTGTGTGCAGGAGGCCAGCGGTCTCTACTCGGCCCCCGTGGCTGGAGCTAATATCAGATTACTGCTGTAAATTGGCCGAGTCAAACTCCCTCATTAATGCTAATAAGACTGTGAGGGGCCTTGTTCCTGCTCCCTGCAACCTTCTGCTTGGCACACCCCCATCTACATACACACTCAACCAACACACACACACTCATTCAAAGCACTTCACATACACTCTATATTTAGCACTAAGACATGCTAATGTTACAGAAGATAAGCTCTTATTCAGTACACTAAAGCATGCAATTATGCTCCAGTTCTATATACTATGCCAACGCAGGAATGACATCTCTCTTTCGCTTTCTGTCTCCCTTGATCTCTTTCTCTCAGTCTCTGTCTCTCTGTAGACTGTCACCATTTGTAAAGTCACCATAAGTAAATGATATTCAGCATCCAAACTATGCACATGATGCACACATATACATCTCAAATCCATTTATAGATTGCAAAATATATTTCAGCAACAATCAGCCTGTTCTTCTCAGTATCAGTACAGCAGGGGTACCTATCTGTGGTCATGGAACTCTACCAGCATTAGTTACATGCTCAGTTCCAGCCCTACTCTAACCCTCTTGATCCAGTTAATCAAGGTCTTCACTAGCACCTGAATACAGGATCTGGGTGCATTGGGACTAACCTCTGCAGGGCAGTAGATCTCCAGTACAAGAGCTGCAGAGTGCAGCAGAAAGTACATGCACAGTCACGCAGAAAGCGCCTCACCGTGCAGTCGCTAGGGAGCAGAATGTTTTAATGGTAAGATATCAATTCAAATATGGATGAGTGTGTGTGTGTGTGTGTAAGGTCACAACCCTTCACCCAGCATATCCTGCCCAGACTGGCCTGGCTGACATCTACTCTCAAACATTCCGCATGAGGCTACAGTGCAGCCTTTTATGTCCCTTTTAATGGGCTATAAAAGGACTGTTACTTTTTAAATAAACCATAAAGCAGGGGATATAAAAATGAGCACTATTCTTGCAGTGACATATATGTCTGTATTGGTGAGAGAGAGAAAGACAGAGACAAAGCAAGAGCACACTAATAACTGTGCTTTTTGATTTTCATATTGACCAGGATAGCAGTCGGCTCCAGTGGCAGAGAGCATATAAAGACTTCTCTTCCTAACCTGCTCCCCATACCCTAGCTCACTTCCTACACTGCTCCCCACTCTCTAGACCACAATCTAGCACATACTCCACTCCTTAGCCCACTCCCTAGTCCATGCTCTAGTCCACTCTCCATCCCCTAGCCCACTCCCTATCTCACTATCTAGCCCACTCTATAACCCACTCCATAGCTCACTCTCCACTCCCTGCCCCACTCTATAGCAAACTCCCTAAGCCATGTTCCAGTGCGCAATCACAGACACTGTAGTTTTTTATGAATTTAAAAATCAGGTCTCAAATTTTAGGTTTTTCATGCGAATGTGGATGGCATAATACCATTGAAAAACATTAAATTACATCCAGTTATTACTTCTGTTATTCACACAAATAAGGGCCATAAGTGGCCTGCCAAAGGTGAGATTGCACTTTGCATGAGTGTACAGAGAGGGGGTATAGCAACTAGAAAGCAGGAAGACTCTAGAGGAGCCTAGAGTCTATCATTCTATTCTGTGAAGACGGTGTGTTGTAACTTATGATTACACCTCACAAAGAGTAGACAGGCAATCTCTAAAACTGATCGTACACACATCCTCCTGCACTCACTTTTTTCCTTACTTTCTCTCAGTCTACCCTACACCCAACAGACCCCTTCCTCCATCCCACCCACTTCAGTGTGTTTCATGTCACTCTTGGGGGTAATTGGAGCCTTTTTCCCAGTTTCTTCAAATCAACAACCATGGACTACTTTTCACTCTCACCCTCTTCTGTTATCCATCTGCTGTCTCAGTCATTCCTGCTGGGGGAAGAGTGCTCCCAGTCTATGCTAGTATCAACAGAACAGAAGCCAGTCTCAGCCCTCTGGCCAGGAGGCAGGAGAGGCTGTGCTTCCAAAAGAACAGCTGACTGTGTGATGTAGAAATGGATGAATACTTGCTGTTTGTAAAAGAGTGGCAGAGAAATATTGTGAAGGTAGCATCCAGCTATGTCACCTTGAATCTCGGGATACTGCTGTTCACTGTTTACAGTCAGGATTTCCCAAATGGTCTACTTCCAAATGATCACATAGGGCTGGTGCTGCTCCTGTACCACCACAGTGCACAGGATCACTCACATTAACAGTGATGGGTCCCAGCCACAAAACTGCATAAGGGTTTGATAGGATGAATGTAGATTTGATTTTGGGGGAGTCAGTTGACTGGCTGTATATAACAAGAGACAGAAGAAGACAGAAAATATTGCCATAACATGACTGTGTGAAAGGGAAAAGACTGGCATGTATTTGAAATAAAGTCCCATTATCTTATTCTACTACTTTGCAAGCGATATTGCAGTTTAGAAATCAAGGCTAATGTGCTGATAATATTGTGCAAAAATGACCTGCAATTAGATAATGCACATGATATGGTCACGAACTTTCATTAATATAGAGAAAATATTCTTGGTTATACGACACACTTTCAGTTTAATTACCTGATCCAACTATCCTACAAATATCTCCAAATAATAACAAGCATGATATTTAATAGATAACCATAATACTCTAGCAAACAAAAAGACTTAGCTAGCCAAATGAAATTTGGTCATGCAGTGCAGGGGAATCTGGCAAATCTAGTAAGAGGGGCATGAAGGTCATGAGCACCAAGGAAACATTACATCTCTGAAACTCCAGGTGTCATTGTAATTTTGGATTAATCAAAGGTGATGGTTTTGGGGTATGCTTCTGTTTTTCATTAAGGGCATGAGCAGCAGGTGAATCGAAGAGCAACACACAGATCAGATCTTTCATTTTTCATAGCATATGAAGTGCAGTGCAGAGGCTCACAGCACAGACACACAGACACACACACACACATACACACACACAGATACCCTACAAAAGGCAGTGTGCGGGTGCAGTTAGCTTCCCCTTCATTGGAGGTGGAGCGTTCAGTACATTCTCAGCCACACTAAATAGAAGGGGGGAAAAATAATTGCCCATTTTGGAGAAGTGTAACGTATAAAATGTGTGTGTCGCTCAAGCACAGCTTCAAAAGGCTCTCACAGCGGCAGCAGAGAGCGAATCTTAGCGTGGCGCGTTTAGGACTTCAAACAGCTCACAATCAACAGACTTACAGAGAGCTCCCTCCATGTTTCTCAGCATTGAGTGAAAATAACCTACCTAGCTCCTCCAAATCTTCAAACAAATGAGAGAGAGAGAGTGGGAGAGAGAGAGAGAGAGAGAGAGAGAGAGAGAGAGAGAGAGAGAGAGAGAGCGAGAGAGAGAGAGAGAGAGAGCGCAATGGAGAACTTGTAGAACTGAACTGAAACTTCAAACAAACAGGAATCAGAGAGGAGGCAGAAAGGAAACAAGCTACATTATAAAAAATGGGCCGCTGATAAGCACTGCTGCGTTCCCAATTCAACACCTCCATTCAATCAGAGCAAGAGGGGCTTCAGTGGGATGTCCTAAACTCAGACTGCCCTGTCTCTAGACTGCCCTCAGACTAGATTGCCCTGTCTCTGGACTTCCCTGACTCTGGACTGCTCTTACTATAGACTGATCTGACTCTGGACTGCCTTGACTGGACTGTTCTGACAAGACTGCCCTGATTCTGGACTGCTTTGATAGCATGTTTCCAGGCACACCGGTGCTGATGATCACTCCCCCATTGTCCCATGCCAATTTTCAACTCTCATTTCTTAACATTTTGTTTATTCATATACTATCTAATAGCTGCAGCACACATATGACTTCTTACCATCTTAAAATACTAAATTATGGATACGTACATTGGCTTAACCTTTTAACAATTTAACCATAATGGGAAATGTAGGATATACATTCTGGGCTTGAACTACCATATGCTTCTTTAGCTTAAGTCACTTAATGAATGTAATGAAGTGAGTTTGTGAGTAAATTAAAAGCGGAGTAAGTGAATGATGTTGCTGGCAAGGTGACTGCTGGGTGAGAGAAGGAAGCAGAGAATATCAGACTAAGAGTGAGTAGATTATTTAAACAAAAGTTTTTTTCCTTACAAAAGCTTATTCCTTGCAGACAGTCTATCTGCATTTTCTACCATGCATTTTCTTTCTCTTTCTTTCTTTCTTTCTTTCTTTCTTTCTTTCTTTCTTTCTTTCTTTCTTTCTTTCTTTCTTTCTTTCTTTCTTGTCTTCTTTATTTGCCTTGTCCTTGATTGCAGTGCCACAGTGTCTCCATGCCCCTATGTAATGGTTGATTTGCATGCAAATGGCACCGCCTCTTAAGATTAGAGAGAGTGGCAAGAGAAATAAACACAACAAGACAGCCTGTATGTATGTGTGTGTGTGTGTGTGTGTGTGTGTGTGTGTGTGTGTGTGTGTGTGTGTGCTTTTTTAAAATGTGAATGTGTGTATATTTGTGTGTGCCCTTGTATTTGTGTGTAAGAGAAGGTGAGAGAGAAAAACAGAGATAAAGAGAGAGAGAGAGAGAGAGAGAGAGAGAGAGAGAGAGAGAGAGAGAGAAAGAGAGAGATAGAAGAGATTGAGTGAGAGTAGTGCCAGAGCCCTTTTGGTTTGGCAGGTGCAGATCAGTGATTATGAATTACTGTTACTGACTAATTGGTCTCGCTCATCTCTTCCTTTTTCACTCTAATCCCCCTATAAACTCTTTCATTCTGTTAAATTCTGCTTCTAACTTCATTATCTCCATGAGTCCTCTAATGATCTCCCCCTGGAGGTCCCTCTCTAACATCTTACTTCTCTGGATTATATCTTGTCTGCATCATATTACAGTATGTACTGTTCTGTAATTCTTGATGCATGTGGCCAATTCATCTTGAGTCCTCATTTATTCTATTGCCTCTGTAATTTGTTCTATGTTTATATTACTTCTCACTCACTCTCTCTCTCTCTCTCTCTCTCTCTCTCTCTCTCTCTCTCTCTCTCTCTCTCTCTATCCATGCACAGCTCTGACAGACTGCCTGGAGGTGTCAGTTCCCCACTGAGACTCGTGGAAGGCGGAGTCCATTGCTGGGACGCCCACACAGCTGCTTCCAGAGCAGACACACTCATGCAAGCCCTTGTGTGACCCTTCCCTCTATAGGACAGACACACACAGCCTAAAGTGTGAAGAGAGGGGTCTACGGGAGACAGACCACATATCTGGGAGAAAGAGAGCAATGGTAATTATGTGTGTGTGTGTGTGTGTGTGTGTGTGTGTGTGTGTGTGTGTGTGTGTGTGTGTATGTGTGTGTGTGTGAGTGTTTGACGGCAGTGTATGCATGTGCGGTGTGTGTGTGTGTGTGTGTGTGTGTGTGTGTGTGTGTGTGTGTGTTTAGGCCTTTTTCCCCTCTGAACCACACGCACAACCATATTGCAGTGCAGCAAAATGAAAGCCAGCCACCAGAGAGTGTTAGTCTGGGGAGAGCAGGCTTCTCCACAGCCTCCCAAATAAATAAGAATTTTTGATTACAGTAAAAGGCCCATGAATTATGCAGATATGGGGATGATGCATGGAGATGAAAGATGGGCTCTTTAACCTTTCACTGCAGTGCTAAAGCAACTGCTGCTAGCTGTACCCTCCCACCAGTGCTGTCTGGTCATAGATGGAGCTCCAGACAGAGAAGGGAGAAGGATCACTACACCAGTATTTATTTATGTTAGGAATGTACACCCAAATCTGAATAGGGACACCTGGAATGGTTTTATAATAGGGAATTCTTTCACTGTGTTCTTTTGGCAAAACTTCAGGTGTGTTTTTAAAAATGTTTTGATGTTGAACAAAGTAAACTGCTGCTATATTCAAGAAGATAGCAGACTTGTTTTGCATTCTTTCTTCAAAAAACAACAAGGTCCCCAGATTTCTTTAACAAATATTTTCTCCGCTTTCCACTTTAGGCTCATTTGGCAGACAGAGAGAGAGAGAGAGAGAGAGAGAGAGAGAGAGAGAGAAACCAGGAACTTGCCATTGTAGTTAATGCTGTTAATCAGCTCAATATGTCCCTGTCTGGAATGTGTGAAGAGGAAGACGACCCATCCCATATTTCAAAGAAAGAGCTCTCGTCCCATCTCACTTACCCCCAACCACCCTCACCCCCCCCCCCCCCACACACACACACATAGCCCCTCTTCAAGTAAATGTAGCAAGGAGTGGTGAAAATGACATATTGATTTAGTCAGTTTTGTTCCTTTTTGGGATAATCGGCCTCAATTACCACAATATGTTAGAAACATTTATTAACATTCATTTAAAAGCAGCAAAGTGTAGAGCAGTACAATGTATCAGAATGAAGACTTTAGGAAAGTAATTTCTAGGACTACAAGAGGTGGCAAATATGATATGATGAATGAGTCAGTGTGATATTATGAATGAAACTGTGCAGCCAGCAAAATGATGTGCATCCAGCAGGAAATGTTCATTTTGGCTTAAGACCAGACTACATGGACATTAGACCAGACAATATGAACATTAAGCTAGACTACATAGACACTACCTGAAAAACCAGCCAATTTATTCCACTGAAAATACTTATTAAAGCTGGGTTAATTCTGTGATTCTACTTAACTTCCAAGGTCATGTCAATTAAATATATAACGTGTGTTTGTGTGTGTATACATGCATTTGTGTGAATCTGTGTGCGTGTGTGTGTATGTCTGTGTGTGTGTGGGGGGGGGGGGGGGCGGATCCTTTAAGCTTTGCTAGAAGCACACAGAGCATCTGGAGAATCTGCAGTAATGGGAGGGAGAGCGCATGAAGGAGAGGAGAGTACAGGAGAGGAGAGGAGAGATGAGGAGAGTGGAAGAGAGGAGCTGGTCGGAGAGGAGAAAAGTGAAGAGGAGGTGGTAGAAAAGGAGAGGAGAGGAAAGGAGAGATGTACAACATGTAGAAGGCCATTGGACTGGTGAGAAACCATAGTATCTGCATTGCTTCAACGTACACCTGTCTTACACCCAGATGTCTCACCTCCCACACACTCTCACGGACACGTGCACACACTCTCTAGCACGGTAGACGTTCAGTGGCCACCCAGACTGGGCCAGGAAGCATATGGAATGGATTGTTGGCCAGACATTACTAGCATTCCCACCTGTAGCCCTCAGCACATTTAATAGGGTGCTGCAGTGATGTTTGGAGTTAATAATGGCAGGGCGAACACAGTATTGGTCTGCAGCTGGGCTGAGGGACAGGCCCAGTTTTTATTTAGTCTGGATTACAACTCCATGGCTGAGTCGCCCTTGCTTTCACTAGTGCTGCCAACAACTGCATTAGTAGAGACAGCCCAGCGCCTGGTAATTCCCTGAAGCCCAGTCTACGGGCTCTAGGCTCCAAATACAGGCACAGTGTCTATAAAAAAATTTTTTTTATTATTATAAAAAATTATTTAAAAAGCCTTGTCATGGTTGGTCATTTTGGATGCAGATAGAGTGATTTAAACTATTCATTGGTAAAAGACATAAAATGATTTTCAAACATAGTGAAAACTACATGAATACGCTTAGTGAGTCGGCACTAAGTTTGGGATGTGGATCAGCAAAACAGTGTCTTTTGAGCAGAGAGGAGAGGAGAGTCGAGGTGAGTCACTTCAATGGACAGTCCCTGACATAAAACCCAGAGCCAATGGGGAGATTAAACACTCAAGCACCTACTTTATTGGAATGCTCCTCCTCTGTTTCTGGTACCTCCAGCTCTGGCCCTAACATGCTGAACATGACTAAACCTCAGTCCCCATGGTGAACTCAAACAATGCCTTCTGCACCATCATTATGGAGTTACTTTAGTGTCAAGTAGTTCTGTGCAACACCAACAAGATTGGTGAGTGATACGCAGTAGAGGTCAGGGTAATCATTATGTGAAACTCAGTGGTGTGCTGTCAGGCACTTCTAACCCTTCAGAGAAGCACTTACAAAAAAGTAGACAAAAATATATAAACAAGTTCATAAATCATTTAATATAAAGAAAATCAGTCTATTCATATAGGCTCATTTCCACATATGTGGTTACTATAGATATTTTATCTATCTTTCACATTTTGGCAGGTGGGGAGTGTATGGTGTGTGTATGGTGTATGACAGTAGGCATCAGTGGTTGGTGTGTTGGACAGTATTGCTTGTAAATGAATCAAATAAATGACTGAGACATTTAATTGAATGTCTTTCCTTTCTAAACTTCAAGTTGTTTTGCTTAAAGATCTGATAAGAATTCCCTACTTTCTCCTTTAAAATATCAGTGCTGCCACTTTCCCATTTTATTTATTTATTTATTTATTTGCTGGTTCTGTTTAAAATAGTCTCTCGGTATAGCATGAAACATTCTCTGTACAGTTAGGTGTCAGTAACTGTTCAGAACCTTCTCAGAAATGAAGAACAAGATGGAGGCAGAGGCTTAGGTAGAAAAGAGAGCCAAATAAAGGCAAAGGGGAAAAGAGAAAGAGAGGAAGAAGGAGAGATAGAGAGAAACAGGTTAACAGACATACAGACAGTCGAGAGTGAGACAAAGATTCAGATAGAGATGGAGAGAGTACTGACACAAAGCCAGCCAGCCAGCCAGCCCGCCAGTCAGTCACCAAGCCAGTCATTCAGCCAGCCAGCCCCAGGGCAGGGGAGCCTGGTGGCTACTGTGTGACCCGCCTGTGGGAGGAGACGGGCGGCCTGGCATCCCATGCCTCCTCCTTCCAGCCTCCTGCTCTTGCATGTCCCCCTGCCACAACCATTACACGCTCCAGTAGGCAGATTTAGCGCTTCAGCATCACACAGTCAATCGCTCCCATTAAAAATGCAGAGGGGGCGGCACACTGGCATGAAGGCAGGCTGCATCTCACGTGAGACCAGCATCCTTGCCCCACTGTATGCTTCCCCTCATTTCCCACCACCAGCTCTGGGCCGAGGTCCTGGCATGTCTTCTGTCACGTGTGCCGTTAACGTGGCACATTCTCATTTTTCCCTTTGCACACGCGTGGCAACAGGATACGAATCTGCCTGCAGAGAGTGTGCATGCATGAACCTGAACACAGACCTGTGGAGTTGCATGTCAGCTGAGCTGATGACTCATTCTGCCCCGTGTGGTGGCTGCTCACTGTGGGTAAGTGGCGCATCTCATTGTGCAAAATCTGCAGTGCAGAACAGGTTGCTGGGGGCCAGTGATGGCGTAACAGCCCCAGTGGCTGCTGCAACACAGATAGTGACGACGGTCAGCAAGCATGCCAACCTGGGTGGAGAGGAGAACACTACAATTAGCGTCAGCTCCCTGAGAAGGGGCTTGTGACGCCAAGATGCATATTAAGAGAAATGACATAGTGGTCAAGGAGTCAGCTAGACAAAGAGAATGTCAAGTGTGTGTGTGTGTGTGTGTGTGTGTGTGTGTGTGTGTGTGTGTGTGTTTGGACAGGAAGAAACTGGGAGAGATTAAGAGAGAGATGCTTTTGAAATATGTAAACTATGCTCTATGCACATATGTCTCCATGTGTGTATTATGCTTGTAAGACATTTGCTACTATAAGCAGTTTAATGCACAACTAACTCCAGCCCTGGGCCTGTGTGTGTGTGTCATAGGGACACAGTTCTCTTAAAATCAGGCAGGAGGGCAGGGTACAGGCACACTTGGCACACAGCTGGCACTCTCGCCAGTCCCCAGGGCTGACTCTGCTCTGATGCTGCCAAGCCTCAGTGATGAGAGGCTGAGGGGGATGGGCGCGTGTGTGTGTGTGTGTGTGTGTGTGAGAGAGAGAGAGAGAGAGAGAGAGAGAGAGAGAGAGAGAGAGAGAGAGAGAGAGAGAGAGAATGTATATGCATCTGCTGTGTGTGTGTTGAAAATTATATATCCTGCTAATCAGAACTGTGTATCTACACTTTTTTTAGCCTCTCCTCTCCTCTCCTCCAGTGGAAGTGGGTCCATCTCTCCACCCACATCCCTGCATCATATCATAAGCACGCAGTCTCACCACATTCACTGCCATCACTTCTCACCCTTCAGACTTCTCCCCCTGTCTCTCCCCTTCCTGCCATGCACTTGCCCAAAGCTGCCCTTACCCAAGCCCTCTGCCCATCATGAGAGAGAGTGATTGACAGAGAGAGAAGAGAGAGAGAGACTGACTGAAAAAGTGAGAACAAAGAGAGAGCTCAACCAAGAGAGAGATAGATTGAATGAGAAAAAGAGACTCATAGTGAGAGAGACTTTGGGTGGGGTGGGGGGGGGAGCTGCATAAAGTGGGTGTGGGTTAGGGTGTGCATTAGGGTGGGGGTTTCTTCTAATTATCTCCACACATGCAGCAGTGGTTGCTTTTACAGGCTTGGGATTATTTTACATGTGGGCTTTATACCACTCTGCAGGGCAGCCTGACTCTGGCATGCTGGTCTCACTCATGTGTTCTCCTTTTCACACACACACTCATGCACATACTCACACCTCGGTCCAGCCGGCGCGGTCTGCTCACACAACATACACAAACACTGAGGTGGCGGGCCTTAGAGTAATGGCTGGGTGAAAGTAAAAAATAACACCCACACCATGATTTCTTTAGGTTCTGGTGTTTGTCTCTCCTGTCTCTCTCTCTTTTTGTCTGTCTCTCACTTTCTCGCTCCCTGTGTCTATCTCACTTGGTTCCCTATCCTTGCAGACACTGAATCAGAAATGTGCTGCTGTAAATGAGCTGTACACCCTCACTAACGTCTGAGCACCGAGTGCTTGCTTGCATGCGTGCCTGTTTTCTTCTGACCACAAATACCTCAGTAATGTTATTGAGAGACATTACTGTCATAACCTGGCAGACACATGGCCCCTGTGCACTCAAGATTCCTTTTGCCAACTCTGAAATGCAACAACAAAACAGTACAAAAAAAAACCCAAAACAGTACAGTGAGAAAAGCTTGTCCTAATGCCAGACTTTTAATAGGGACACGTAAGGCGTTCCAGAAGTGCTCTGGGCTCTTCTCTGGGGTGGGGGAGTTGGGGTGAAGCTGTATGTAAGTGTGTGTAATACAATACAGCACATTAAGAATGTTAAGAATGTTAGAATGTTAAGAGCTGTTAAGAATGATGAAGTCAGTCAGACATTCTTCAGTGTTGGAAGTATCATTTGAACTGTTTAAGCACACTCCCCTCTCTCTCTCCCCCCTTTCTCTGCCTCTTTCTTTCTCTGTCTGTCTGCCCCCTGACTCAGCCTGCTTGGAAGTGGTGGCCAAATTCTTTTAAAAAGTTGTCAGACCCCATGGTGGTGACACCTTTTTTGCCATGCTCTTTGTAAGTGTCAGGAAGTGTGAAGGCTCTCCTCCACTCATGTTTGTCATTCCTCTCTCTCATCCTGCTTCTCTGTGCTGTCCTGCTTGCCTAAGAGGACTGAAGGCTGTGATGGGTTGGGGGGGTGGGGTGTAGTGTTTTGAAGGGGCGTTTCGTCTGAGGAGCCGAGGCTCACAGCGTCTGGTCTGAAGAGCTCAAAAGCGTAGTCCGACCTGCCGGCTCCAGCCTTGGCTGGTGCTCTCCTTTTGCCTCTCCTCTCCTCCTTTCCCCGCCTCCTGTCCTTTCCAGCACAGCGCAAGGAGGCATTTTGGAACTCTCTGTGTGTCACCCTCAGTTCAGCCCCCGTGGCTATACAGACAGGTTCAATCTCTCACTTCATCACAAACCATTACCAACTAGTCTCTCCATTTACCTCAGAATTGGCTGGCTTGCTTTCTGTCTGTGTACTGTATTGTTTGTATGTCACTGTCTTTTTTACATTCTGGCTCTCAAGTTGAGGGGAGCACAGGAGGTTATTGGGGAGGCAGTCATTTTCTGAATGAAATGCTGGCATGTCCTTTCTCACAGTGACTTTTAAGGTCCTAATATTGTATTCACCTATTGAAACCTTCCCTTGTAGAACTATTCAGGGCCCAGTGTGAGAAGGGTCCTTCATCATCCTGCAATACTCATTTTGGTCTCCAATTTGAATAAATTTCATAAAAATAAGGTTATTTTAATAAATTAATATTGGCAGAATAATTGCATTGAAAGACTCAATTCCCAATAATTAGATTGGAAAAAAATATTGGAAAATATTTTTATTCTAATTATTATTACTATATTGGAGACCAGCTGAGTGTACTCATGCATTTGTCTTTTAAACATGGCTGACTGTTGCAGAAAACAACTCTGAGAAAACATCTTTTTTGTTTTTGTGATGTCATATCATTTGCCAGCATCACCTAGTTTAAACTTAGTGTTATGAAATGACAGTGTTGGGCATAACCCTGATCATCACTACAGAGTCATATGTATTCACACTGGTATATCCTTGTATACCAAATGACCATATCCTGACACTGGCAGTCTGAGACCAGGAGCACAATCAGGTAGAAAGCACCTGGGGCTAGTGACTTGATGTGCTTCAGTTTGTGAAAATGTATGCTAATGTACGAGATGTAACAAACGTTTGGAGAGTGTGTGTGTGTGTGTGTGTGTGTGTGTGTATGTGTGTGTGTGTGTATGTGTGTGTGTGTGTGTGTACATGTGCATTTGGGGGTGTAGGCAGTTAGAGGAAACTGGGTTGGTTTTCCAGTGCCCTGGATGTTTAATTGCACACTGTCTGGATTCCTGGGGGACTGGAAAGAAGGAAGGAGGGAAGGAGAGTGGAAGGGAAAGAGAAGAGGCGAGGAAAGGCCTCTCCAGACACATGGGAGCCCAGGGAGAATGGTGGATTATAGAGGCATGGACCACAATGAGACAGGGCTAAGCAAACCCACAACCCTGCTCATAAATCCGTCACTGCTGCACAGTCCCCCCCTCCCCCCCATCTCTCGCACTCTTCCTGTCTCTCTCCCTCACTCTCTTTCTTTCTTTCTCCCTTGCTCTTTCTGTCTCTATCCCTCACTCTCTTTCACTCTCCTTCACTCTCTTTCCCTCTCCCTCACTCTGTCTGTCTCTCTCTCCCTCCCTCTCTCTCCTTTTCTTGCTCCTGCTCACTCCACCTCTTTTTGTCAATCTTGCTTTCAACCCCACATTTAACTTACATAAGCCCTTCCAACTTGACGTTCAGAGGGAGAGTCAGAATTGCAGATTTGACACGATAGTGACATCAGTCTTGTGAGCAATTAGTCATCAAATAAGCCTGCAGTCCATCCACATGCCTTGTACACTTAAGTCTATGGCTCAAGATCTATATGTTGTAAGATCAGGCACATATCAATCAGGTTAGTCCTTGCCCAAATGCAGCTAGGCATTATTGATTGTGACAAACTATTATAGAATGAATAAAAATATTGCATTCACACTTCCATTTCTGAGAAGGGAGAAAACCTACTCTCTGACTCCTCATTTTAATCGATGCGTGACAAATCTAACGGCTTCACTAATATCATCTCCTTGTTGCTAGTTTTTCATGAGGGGATGTTCCTTTGAAGATAAACATCTGCACTGGCTTTAATGATATGCTGTCTGAGCTCCTGCTCGCAATAACTGCTGTTCAAAGGTCTGAACAAAATGATGAATTAGCCAGGTTGGATGCAGCTGAAGGAGAGGAGAAGCTTGCTTTTCTTTAGCCCAGCCAGCCAGGCATCAGAGCTGACACCTGACAGCTCTACCTATTATTTGATGATGGTTAGGAGGGTGCTTTTTGCTTAGCTCAAATTGGATCCTGTCTCCTGGAATGAATTATCAAAGGCAGTGGGGAGGATTAATAAATCATCAGCCTGTTTTCTCCCCCGTGTTATGTTTATTTCACAAACTGAATGGCTCCTCTCGTTCTGCTATGTACTCTCGCTCTCTCTTGCTCGCTCCCTCTCTATCTTACTCTCTCTTACTCTCTCTCTCTTTCTGTCTTTTTCCTTGAATCTTAAGTAGTTTCCTCTTTGCCCCTCGTGCTGCCTGCACGGGTGACAGGAATGATGGGAGATGTTTTCATACCTTCTTGTGAGTGTGCATGCGTGCATGCGTGCAGGCGTGTGTAGGGTCATTGGAGCATGAGCAGCATGTTGTGTCCTCAGCCGTGGCTGGGGGCAGAGCTGCTGGCTGATACAGGTCTGCCACTGTGGCCTCTACCATCTCTCCCGCCTGCGGTGAGATAAGCCTGCCAGGGCTTTGGCCCTGATTAGCAGTCTGTAATGTCCCCTCCATGAACAAGGGCATAGGGAGAGTGGAGGTCAAGCAACTAGGTGGTGGGGGGGATTAGTATTCACAAACTCCCAGTGCATCCTAAATATTTTATTACTTCCAGCTGTTTGATGTTAAGGAGACTCACTACAGGCGTTACCACTGCGTACGCATACACACACACACACACACACACACACACACACACACACACACACACACACACACACACACACACACACAACACACACACACACACAAATATCTGCATATTATTCATGGAATGCACATCAGTGCTTCACCACATGGGTCTACATCTTAGTTCTACTGTCTTGTGTATGTGTCCATTTTATCATACACTTCCCACCAGTACATTCCCTCACCACTCCCTCCCATCTCTCATTGCCCTCCTCTATTTCCAACCAATCAGGTTGCAGGTAATGAGAGACTTTATATTTAAAGACAAAGTGACACACCAGACTAAGGGAGAATATCACTTGTGTCTGTATGTTGGTCAGACTGTCTGTCTGACTGTCGTGATCAGCTAGCATGTCCTGATCAATAGAAATGTGTCTCTTACTGTACAGTCGATTCTCTCACTACCCTATTAATGCCTCTAGGCCATGAGGGGCTTCAGTAATTACATTTGAATGAAAAATGGCTGCAGTGGTTTTCTTATAGCATACAGCTCGACATCATTATTCAGATGTTGATAAATGGTCATATTGATCTTTTACAAAGCATCTTGAAATTCCATTGAATAAGAGACCATTTTGTTGGGTATATAATACATGGGTATATAATACATATTGACAAACCTTCATACAAATCACTTTCTCTTAAAAAATATTATCAAGAGAACCACGTGAAAACTATTCCCAGCATCTCTGGTCTGGTGATGTAATAAATGGTGAATAATTTGCCATACCCAAATATGACTCAATAATAAGCCAACAAAATTAATGAGAAGTGCTTTACAATCTACTTTTTTAATAGCTGGCCAAAGTTTCATAACAATTTTATTTGATTATCTAGAGATAAGCCAGCACCATCCAACACAAAACACAAAATGTGTATGGCCGATCTCTCTTCCTCCCTATTAATTGTAGTAACACTGCAAAACTATGACGAGTCATATAAATGATTTTCTTTGCCACTTCACTGTCACAAATTTTTTGCCATTCCTTTTATCTCCTCCATTTGTTTATTTATTTATTATTTTGTTTATTTATTTATTTTCATTAAGCACTATTCTTTTGCGGGGTATTACTGAATTAAGATAACAAGGATGTACAGTATTGAAATGAGCCAGCGAAGTGTCACTGAGTGACAGATTTGCTATAAAACAGAAAGAAAGAAAAATAGAGGACGTGAGAAAAAGAGTGCGATCATGAAATGACTGTGCAGTGTTTGTGGATCCAGGCTGATGGGACTGTTTTGACTATGTCTGTCTGTCTCTCTCAACTCTCTCTCTCTCTCTCTCTCTCTCTCTCTCTCTCTCTCTCTCTCTCTCTCTCACTCTCTCTGTCTGTCTGTCTCTCTCCTGCCCCCCAGTCCTTTATATTTCAGAAGCTTTATGAGGCACTGGATGAACTGGCTAGCCTGAGAGAGGGACAGTACAGGGCATGAAGATGCTAGCTGTTTGAAGGCATGCTGGACATACTTATTGGCTGCTAGGTCCAACAGTGTTATTAATAACAGTGATAGACTGGACTACTTTCTCTCTCTCTCTCTCTCTCTCTCTCTCTCTCTCTCTCTCTCTCTCTCACACACACACACACACACACACACATCCCATTCTCATGGATGTACAGAATCTTTTAAGAAGAAGCAATGTATTTTATTTCAAGTATTGCTTTATATGCAGTTAAGGCAGTAGTATTTTTTTGGTATGACAAAAATTATATGTATATAAAACAAGACAGACAATTATATAGATAAAGCAAAACAGAGAGTGGGAGAGAGAGAGAAAATGTTAGATAAAATAAGACATAAACCAGCTCATACAAAACTCACATGTAATCAAGATTATGTAAACCCACGAAACAAGACAAACACTGATCAATACACCAAAATACACCTAGCAAACTGTGTGTGTGTGTGTGTGTGTGTGTGTGTGTGTGTGTGTGTGTGTGTGTGTGTGTGTGTGTGTGTGTGTGACCTTACAAATGTGGAAATAAAATGCTTGTGAGATATGTGTGAGTGTGAAGTTAGGAATATTCTTGGTAGGGCAAACTCTAGGAGACAAAACACTAATTGTGTATTAGTTCAATTCACTTGTGTTCAGCTATGGAGTGGGTTGTTACCATTAGGGTTAGGGTCAGTGTAACAATGCTTTGGGCTTGGTGTCACTCTAGGTCTACAACTGTGTTTAAGATTTAGGATTAGACTAGCTACATTATATTTAGGTCAGTGTCTTCACAAGCACAGTTGTGCAAAGTAATTTGGTGTGTGTGTGTGTGTGTGTGTGTGTGTGGTGTGCCTCTCTAGCAGGACCCCAGATCAAAACTATGCCCCCCTTCACCCCCATCCCTGTGCTCTCTCCACCCCCTCTCTCATTAAAAACTGCAGGCTCTAGCTTCTAATTAAATCCCACTTGAAAAGTCTTAAAAGTCAGCCTCAGATTGATTCAATTTGCATTTCTGAATAGGGTACATTGCCTAAAAGAATTAGTACATTGGTTGGGGGAAAAAAAAGACTCTTTCCATACTATGCCATAGTAACTTGTAAGACAACATGCAGATGAAATAAACACACACACACACACACACACAATCACTCACACACACACACACACACACACACACACACACACACACACACATGTACTTGTCTCTTGCCAGTAATAGAGATCTGGCTGGCTAGGGCAGGTCTATGAGGCAGAGTGCTTTGCAGAGAACAGTGACAAAAGGGAGAGTGCACTGAGATCCATGGTGCTCTTTCAACAGTTCTAACAGCACAAGCAGGCAGGGATCTCCCATGCCCTAGAGGAGACAGCACTAATACAGCCTTCAATTCTCTGCATGACTAAATCTGTTTCAGCTGCACTGAAAGAGTCATAGTCCAGTAAGTAATGGAAAGTAACGAAGTATCTCTTGCTTTGGTTCTGTACTCCAGTATGCTGGATGTGAAATCAAATTTTGCATATAAAGTTTAAGTTCAAAGTTCTAGCCTAAATTATAAACAAACAATACAGGAAATGTAGCCCTTTTACACACATGCTTCCATTTCAGAAGACTTGTAATAAGATTTAGGACTTACAAGTACACTGCAGTCAATGGCTACTTGACATCTGCGTCCCACAGACGTCCCCAGGCACTGAATGTATTTTCTGGTGACACTCTGCCAGGGCCCAGCTCTGTGCAGTGGTGTTTAGGTCAGGTGACTGACTGAGACAATCAAGAACAAGAACTCTTTTCTGCCCTGAACAACTACAAAACTGCTTTAGGTCACATGCTTCAGGTCATTGGCCTGTTGCACAAATAAGTACTGTCCATCGAAGTTCGAGATTATGAGCTGAGAAGTTAAGATGCTATTCAATTTATGAGCTCACCTTCAATAGTAGTGACATCATCAGTAAAGGCAAGCAAGCACATGGTGCATCACAGAGGAGGCAGAATGCAATATGTCTTTCTTTTGTCTTCACACCTTCCTTGTTCTATCACTCAGATGCAGGTTAATCTTCAGCTCATCTGTTCATTAGACTTTGTAACCTGGCCTTTTTGATTATGAGGTTTTCCAGTGGTTTGCAAAATCCTCTGAGGTTACTAGTATATTCTTTGCTTTATGATAATCTTTGACACATCTATGCCTACTTCCAAGAGTGTCATCAGATTGTTCAACAAGGGATCTTTTCCATGTCTCCACATCAGTAATCCTCTCTTCTATGGCCAAGTTGTTTGCTACTGCTTTTGCAAATCACACCAGAGTGTTTCTAAACAATGCTGCAAACAGCTGTTTTTTCCTGACTGCAAATGTTTTTAAACAATGCTACAAAGAGCTGGTTATTCCTGAGTTATTTATTCTTAATGTTCAGTTATGTCACAATGGCACTCTGTTGGTCCTCATGTCAAGAGATAACAGCATCAGTAGATGCAAATTCTACATCTAAGATCAACAGTAAACATATGGTTCTGGTATGCTCTGGTATGCTCTCTTGTGAACTAACAATGCACTCATATGCAGATGGCCAAGAAACAACTGTTCTCATGGTCTGAAATGAGGGTCTGCGAGTAAAGCAAAAATAAATTCTATAGCTATATGATTCAGTTTATATACTGTTAATTTCAATACCCTAAACTTATATCTGACATATTGCACTACAAACCCACATTCGTTGTTCCATTTTGAATCAAATGTACATAACCAAAGCAACTGAAACTTTGTCATTGTCCAATTACTAACACAGTGCCCTTGAACAACACTGAAGGGAAGGACGCTCTGAAGACACAATTACATGAGAAGAGTGACTTGTAGTAAGTTTGCACTGCCTCAGTCAGGGGGATTTGGGAACTGTTTGTTTCGGTGTAAGTGATCATAGGTAATTTTCTGGTTTCTCATAAAAGGATGTCTAATTGCAGTAATGCCATCTTTAACTCAGTGTGTTGACTCAGAGTGGCCATTCTGACGTTTATTGTAATCTGTTTTTTTTTTCCATGGTAGACCTGTTAGGATGTCTTTGCCCACTCTGTATGAGTTGTGGTATTAAAAGAATCCTGCCTGAGCCCTGCCTGAGAAAGCAATACTGACCCCTGCTGTTGAAAATACACTGCATAAATATTTACCTGTTGTCTTTACCTTTTATCCTATTATGCAGTGTTCTTTATGATACATGATTTTCCAAATATGAAATTAAATTATGATCTATAAATGCAGTGCTAAAGAAAGCAGGCTGGTGTTATTGGGCAGTATTTGGAGATACCAAGAGGGGATGAACTGGCATGCTATCCTATATGCATATCACCCTATATCAGTATCCTCTACTTCAAGTGTTATTGCCCTCAAAATCAATGGTGATATACAAATAATAAGAGAGGCAATTTTGGTATGAGATAAACAAGGTCTCACCAAAATGGTCATACCAAAATCTAGTTGTAAAGCAAAACTTAAATTTACAAAGTAAACATAAAACACCAAGAAAGTTAAAAATATTACTCTGCATCTTCTCTGTGTGTATGTCTGTGTGTGTGTGTGTGTGTGTGGGGGGGGGTGCTTGAGCATATCTGCACGTGTGTGCATGTGTGCATATGTGCATGCATGTGTACATCCACATGTGTGTGTGCAAGTGTGTGAGTGTGTGTTGCCTGTTAATGACACCGAGTGATTTCTACTGGACTTTGCCCTGGTTGATGCAATGGAGCTTGACAGGCGTGAAGCAGCTCAAATCAGGCGAGCAGGCAGCTGCAATTAACCCCTTTCACTGTGTGAGTTCACTCTACATTGATCTGCTGGGAGAATGACTGGAATGAATACAATTTAAGGGTTGCTTTGTACCGGCTAAAAGGGAGCTTTTCAGTAACCTCTAAGTACTGGCTGTAGGATACTTTACAGCAGGCCAATGCTATGATTTTAGGTTATAGTAAATGGTGACTAGTAGATTCTGTAGGTAGAGACTTATAGATTTGCTGTTGTGCAAGCTTATCGCAGTTGAGGTGGTGGGCTTGAACATTTTCAGAGAAGAGGCTTGTATTTCCATATGTTGGACAGGTTATGGCGTGCACGCTATATTGGTCCTAGGAACAAATCTTCTAGTCAAGACTATTTTAATTCTGTGATATTTGAAGTCTGTAAAATACTGCGTAGGAGCCTTTATTTCACCTTTTTGTATACTAAACATTTCTCATTGAAAATGCCGCTGTTGGAGCTCATCAAGCCTTATTAATGCCGCGAATATATCTAGTCTATTCTGCAATGGTCAAGTAGGTGGCAACCTGTGGCACCATCGACTTGTCCAGTAGATGGCAATAAGCATCACTTCGACTTGGCAAAATCATAGAAGAAGACGACGACGAAGGAGCGTTGATAAGGCGTTGAAAATAGCGACTTCTCGGATAAAAACAAGTCGTTGGTAGTCATGAGTTGTTTGTGGATGGGCAATGTAAGTGCTTTATGTATGAAATTGTAATAAAATGTGTTAACTGGCTAAAGGCCAGAACAGTCTCCTTTTGTTAATTGTTTGATGTTCAATATTGATTACTCCCTAGCAAGCTAGCTAGCTGCAGACATCAGTTTCTGGTCATCTCGATCTAGTTAGCTGTTGTGTAACTAACCTAGCTAACGCTAGGTCGGCTAAGGTTACTTGTGTTGTACTGAATATGATGCTCATTCTCTGCGAATAAACTAAATGAAAGTCGTGTTTTATTAGACCATTTAAAGATGGCACGATATCTAGTTAGGGACTAAACTAGCCAGATAAGTAGGCTAATTAACGTTGCGTTACAGTGTTAACCGGAGCCATTGACCAAGTCCCGTTATCTTTCTGTAAACAAACCATTTATAAATGACCATCTTCAAAGATTAATTAATGTATATACGATTTTCTATGCAACTGTCTTAATATACCTTACAGTTTTTAACAGCGAAATTTGATTTTTTCTTGCTAGCTATCTAGTCTAAGGAATAACCACGGGAATAAGAGGGGTATGACCAATGCTAGCTAGCTAACGTGCTGCATAGCTAGTTAGATGATCATCACTGTCATCTTATCTTGTTATTTTTTCTGTTGTAAGCTTGAGCCCTACATGGATGAAAAATTCGTTTCCCGGGCTTTTGCTACAATGGGAGAACTAGTGGTTAGTGTAAGAATTATTCGCAACAAAATGAACTGGTAAGCTTACAATCCACCAACACTACCTAGATAGCTATATAACTGAGGATTATGGAAACTCATAATTCAAATGAACCGTTCTGAGTGAGACATTGTTAACACTGTTATCTTGTTGGTGACTGCATTGTAGGGGTGCTGCTGGTTACTGCTTTGTGGAGCTAGCAGATGAAGCTACAGCAGAGAGATGTCTTAGAAAAGTCAATGGGAAACCTGTCCCAGGAGCTATGCCTGTAACTTAATCCCTTATATTTTAGCTATTAGCAACCTTCATGTTTCCAGATGTGCTTCTTCTGATCTGAAATACTGCTGCTGGCCTCCTTAGACCTAATCATATAGTAGTGGATTGTTGTTTCGTGTTGGAAATTCATCTAATTTTGAGTCTCATATGTTTCATTTTTCTTCTTTTCTTAGCCCAAGAGATTCAAGCTAAATAGAGCAAATTATGGGAAGCAAGGAGATTACAGGTGGGCATACCTTTTTAAAATACATACTAAATGGTATTTGACTGCTTAGGTATATTGTGCATTCTCAAAATGTTAATAATTGGATGATTGTTACTGTGACATAAACAACCACACACTGCTGCTATATTACCAGCACATTTGGTGGTTGTTGTGCAAAAGTGGAAATTCATTATATTTCTAATTACTAATGAAGAATATTGACATGGACTGCTGTGTAGTTCCTGACTCCACATGAACTGTTCATTCAGATTTCTGTGAAAAAAAACAACATGGAAATCACGTCTTTCCTCCTTGGTACATGGACTTAATGTGCCTTTTTTTTTTTTTTTTTGTAATAAAATGTTTTCTTTTACAGGCGCAAAACATGATTTGCCTTACAAGTGCAGTATCAGTGTGTTTTTGTAAACTGGACTATTAGTGTGTAGTCACTGTTACATAGTGGATTGAATGTTATTGTCTGAGAAAAAAGTGGGTACTCTGACAACAGGTGCTATCAGCCGTACCCATATGACCACAGCCAGTACTATCAGCAGTACACTGACTACTACTCAGATTGGGGATATGATCAGAATGCAAGCAGCTATGGTGGCTACCAGTACAATTCATATGACTACAGTAACCAGGTATGTTCTGTCATCTAAGATCACCTCAAAGTAGGTGTACGCAAATAAATGTTAATTTATTCTATAGTCAAAAATTACAGCTATATTTCTGCATTCACATAGTAATGTACTGTTTTGTGTATGTCTGTACGTGTTGCCGATTGGTGATTTTCAACATGTCAGCCTTATGAAGTTGCAAGTGAAGATGGTGGACTTGAAGGTAAATGTTCTTCATTACCAGTTGATCTCCATAAGACGATAACAATGTGTGCCATTGTCATGTTCTGCCTGATACCCCATGTTTATGAGATCTGACCCTTCTCCAGACCCCACTGTTGACCTGGACGTGGTGGAAGCAAACAAACAATTCATGGAAGACAGTGAGGAGCTCTACGACGCCCTAATAGAATGCCACTGGCCTGCTTTAGATTTCCCTGACGCTCCTGAATAGGATAGTAGACTAAAGGTCCTATAATGGGTCTGAAGATTAATGTGCTGCATCTCTTCACCTCTGTGATGGTGTCAGAAGGAATATGTCTTGTGTGGTGTGCTCCAGATCCCTTGTACACAGAATACACAGGCTAATACAGAGTGCAAACATCAGATGCCTGAAACACAAGGAGCTATTTTTTGTGGAGTTCATGAAATGCTGTGACCCACACAAAATGTTTGGTTTGCATTTTTATAAGTGGGCAAGATGCACAAATACCAGAGTAAATTATTTTAACTAATTGAAATTATCTGAGGTGTGTAGAAGTAACTTTCCGTGTTTTTTTTCTTCATCTGGTGTGCAGTGTTTTCATTATGTAACTCGGAATTCAGACTTCCAAATTTCAGTAAGATGAGTTATTTAATTTTATTTTTGTAGTAAAATTTATGTATCACATAAATGAGAGTGCTGCGTTTGCCCCATATGTTTTTTATTTATTATCAGTATTGAGGTTTAGCATCCTCCAAGTTTTTCATGTTTTTTAGCAATAAATCATTACTAGTGTTCATGCAGTCCAAAGCTTGGATGCACAAGGAAAGAAAAATATGACAATGAAACAACAAATAATATGTACATTTGGTGAGACTCTTCACAGTAAAATAATTCGCGGGGGGGAAGATGGGGGTCTTACTGCCAGTGGAGGGAATTAAGACACAGATTAGACCGATTTTACCAGAGCACAACTGGTGAGTTTTGAAGCATTGTTACTTAAAATTATCCTTCCATCTATGCTCTGTACTTGTGTGAGTTAGGAACACAATACACAACAGGCTAATACTGAACCCCTAATACCTACCCACTCACTTAAAAAATACAATATAGCAGCTAGGCCTATACTTTGAGCTGGTTGGATCATAATATTTTTAAGTCGAGAATATATGGAATTGTATGTCTACTTTTTTGATATAAAGATAAGATAATTTATGTTGCCATTCATTCATTGTGTGTTCTTGCACAGAACAAAACCTGTCTGGAAAAAAAAGTAACATTTAGGTTCTGAGTTTCCGAGGCTTTTTAAAAATTCATCCACTTACATAATCTTTATCTAATATTTTAATTAAGGCTTAATGAAAGTACAAAAAAGGCAGACATTTGGCAAGTTCAAATACTAGGAAAGTGCAAGTTTTGCTTATTTGTAGTGCAAATGCAGTATATGGTACCAAGTAAGGTGTGCCTCTAGGGGCTGAGAGTTGTCTATGCTTTCCCCGTTAGGCGTGTTTTATATGAGAGGGCCCCACTGTATCACATATATTAGAATCCCGTGGAAGTCATGGGACAGGCACGATGCCTTTCACGTCGCCAACAGCCTTTTTGCCTATGCTGTTTTCGGTTAGTTCTTCACAGCTCACATAAACTGAATCATATGTTAAAACAACTCATGCTCTTCTTTTTTTCTTTACGATCAGGAGTTTTATTTATGAATTAGGATACTTAAGACCTGTTATATGCCAATCTGTCTTTCAAATTGTAAGGTATTTTCAGAAGCGACGGGGATGGGGGTCACGACACAAACGCCAATCGTCCTCTTGGCTTGCTAGCCATTTCAGCTGATTTAAAACACGCCGTGTAGCCTAAACGTGAGCAGAGTGACGTGTATGGGCTGGGTCTCCACAACATCAGTGCCTAAGTCCACGGAGAGGACCGCGCTGCACCAACACATCAAAAGTAAGCGATTTATTATCACTTGCCTGGCTAAAGCGTTGAAAAGCGTAGCTGCATGGTTTTATTTTTGGTTTAAGCGTTCAAAAATTGCTGTTAGCTGGTAACATGAACTGGATGTAAACATTAATAGCCTTTGCGTTCTGCACATGACGATTTGTGTAGAACGGATGTCTCCAGAATAGACACACCGTCTGATTTAGTACTCGTAATACGCAGAACAATTTACCCCATGAATAGTCAGCTGTTTTTACGTGGACCAAAATATCCGTCTTATTCTTTAACACCAGACACATTCCACACCTCATTATAATACATTGCATTTATATAGCCTAAGTAGGCTACAATTACGTTACATTGGCAATTACGTTAGTTTCAACAGGCCTAATAAAGAAAACTGTGGTTTTGTATGCTTAGTGCAGCCATATATAACTCTTATATATATATATATATATATATATATATATATATATATATATATATATATATATATATATATATATGTTATCTATCTATCAATCTCTCTCTCTCTATATATATATATATATAGAGAGAGAGAGAGAGAGAGAGAGAGAGATAGATAGATAGATAGATAGATAGATAGATAGATAGATAGATAGATAGATAGATAGATAGATAGATAGATAGATAGATAGATAGATAGATAGATAGATATGCAAAACGGAGGGATGGAATTAAGAGGTAGGGGCAACGGGTCAAATGAGATTGGAGATCCCATTTGGATATTGCCCCTACCTCTTAATTCCATCCCTCCGTTTTGCGCGTTCACGTTTGCGCGTTTTCAGGATGTCTTGCGAATCACCGGCAAGATGGTTGTGCACGTGACCAAATAAATCCACAACAGTTCTACTGTATAAAGGTCCTTTTCTTCATATCAAGCAACAACAAAAAAATCGCTATAGGCTAGCTAGCTAACATTACATGATTATTGCTGATTTGGCATTCCCACATTTTGTCATATTTTCATGTCGCATACCCACACTGAAGGCATATAATTAATCTCTATTTCAGAATGTAACTAACACTATTTTAGCTAGTCCAGCAGCGAGGTTGCTGAACTTTACCTCTGATCTGATATGAATGTAGACTGGCAGGGTTGCCTATACAGCACAGCTATTCGCCAGATAATGAAGTGTTATTTATTATTTAGTAATCGATTGATACCTGAAATTGAAGTGAATGATATAGTGCACGCAAGAGAGATCACCACGGCTAAAGACAGCATATTTGCTAGAAATGTCTGTCAAAAACTTGTTAAGTGTGTACATTTACTTAAGGGTCAATACGACTACTGATGACGTGTCAGGTTCTTGAAGGGTTCTTACACTACCCCTTGTAACTCAGTTCTAGGGGGCAAGGGGACCCCTGAAAACAAGGGGCAGGGATAAAAAGAAATGGCACTGGGCCTAAATGGCACCCTATTTTATCAGCCTGGTAGTTATTACATCGTAATTATTATGCTTTTGTTCCACAGGGCTTCACCGTGTAGTTTTGTCAGGTGCAGACAATGTCTTACGGAAGGGTGGATGTCTACCGCTCGCAACCGCGAGACTTCAGCAACCTAATTCAGACATGCAGCTCAAATATTCAGAAAATAACACAGAACAGTAAGTCACCCCGGAAGCACTAGTGCTGAAGGTCTTTTAATGCTTTCCTCTACATCAAAGAGCAGGCCTATAATTAGATCGTTATTAGGCTTTGAATCCATGCTCCATGTTAGGGACCCCCAAGGATAGTAAAATACATACCATTTGTTTCAGGAAGCATATCTGTTGATGTTAAAGATTTACAGTTATACTCAGCATGACAAATTCAAATTGAAGCAATACAATTATGCCCAAAGACTTTTTTTTCTCAAAGAATGAAGTGTACCAGTGAAGTCAGTAAACTGAAGAGATCATTATTTTTACACAATTTAAGGACACTTCTAATGATTGTGACTCAATCCGAACACTTGATTTGATGTATCTTGATTTGAGCACTCTCTTTATATTGACTGTATTGCTCTCTTGTCCAATTTTTTAGCTGGCCAAATCAAAACCATGCTGTTCCAACTAAGTAGCAGACCAGACACACTTGAACTTCAAGATAGACTGTGAGTCAAACCTGTCTTCACTACTAGCACAGTCATTCATCCATAATCCAGTTTATGTAAAGGAAACGACTCCTCAGCCTATCCCCCAGGACGTATACTGTCTGAAAAAGACAAACTTTTGAAAGCATGTCCCACTTATTATTTCCAGTGAGCAATGCATCATAGAAATTGGGAATGAATTTCCCATGGGATACATATACTAAGACTTTAAAAGTGTGTAATTATAGTAATTCCCTTATATCACATATATACCACTGTTCTGGACAATGATGTACATATTATTTAAGACTAGATACTAACAAGTAGAAATATAGCATAGACTTAGATCTCTTCTGCTTTGGTTTGTTTTCTTCCAAGTTCCACTTCTTCATGATTCTCTGATTTGCTGATCAAACTGTTGTGGGAAACAGTGAAGATAATTATGAGCATGTTCTATTGATTGGTTATTAAACCTGACCTTTATCGGTGTTTGTGTGTGGGGTTCAGTCAGCAGATGCAGCATTACACAAACCAGCTGGCTAAAGAGACCAACAAGCACCTGAAAGAGCTGGGCTCTTTACCTCAGCCTCAGTCTCCATCAGAGCAGGTGAATTCATTTATTTGATTTAGCCCAGAGCACACCACAGCTGAATCAAGATCAGTTAAATACACATTGATTCTCCACACAGCGGCAGCAGAGGATCCAGAGGGACCGGCTGATGAATGACTTCTCAGCAGCCCTTAACAACTTTCAGGTGGTCCAGCGTCGAGCAGCTGAGAGGGAGAGGGAGTCAGTGGCAAGGGTCCGCGCTGGCTCCCGCCTACCGGTACGTCAGGGTGGAACACACCTCTATACAACTGTGGTTTGAAATTTGATTCCAAATGTAATGATAAGGACAGAATGCAATTGTCTTTTGGATAATTTCCCTCTCTCACTCTCTCTCTCTCTCTCTCATGTAGGTTGAAGAGGGCAATCAAAATGATCAACTTGTGACATTCGAAAAGTAGGTGAACCTCTAATAACATTAGTGTAAATTTTGAATAATCACTGCTTTGAATTTTGAGAATGTTGCCTGTACTACAATGGGAATATCAATTCAACAAGGAATACAGTATCATTAACCATAATAAGGAGAGAGTAATGCACACAAAAGTTGCAGTCAGGTGAAAGCATTGGATAACACTGGCCAATGGTTGCTTTGAGTGTCCAGGAATGAAGACTGGAAGCAGAGGCAGAGTCATACAGAAGAGGAACCTATCACACAGGAAGACCTGGAGATGATCAAGGAGAGAGAGACAAACATCCGGCAGCTGGAGGTGAAGTCTCACTAACTGCACTGGGAGCATAGCCCTGCATACTAAATCATTCATCACTTAAGTAGCATTGTTCATTTCATTCCAGTTCAGTATTGTTAGTTCTGATTCTACTGAGTAGTCTAGTTCTGTTTTGTGCTATATTATAACCCAGGGTCAAGTTGCATTCTGCTTCAGCATAATTAACTGAAACATTATCAAAATGGCAAGTCAAAATTGCATCTCTGTCTAAATGATATGTATTTGTTTTCTGTTTTTTTGTGCCAGTAGAACGTTTTGCCAAAAATCAGTTCTAATGTAATTTCTTCTAATTGCAGTCAGATATCATGGATGTGAACCAGATCTTCAAGGACTTGGCAGTAATGATTCATGATCAGGGTGACATGATAGGTGGGCATGGCTGTGAATTGTGCATCCTTTCCTTTAATTAGAGGAACATTTCCTGCTTGTTTTGGTCACATGTTGACTCGTAGCTTGTAGCTTGAACAGTGCCCGAGGTTTTTAAACTGAACATGTGCTGCGCATGTCCGAACAGACAGCATCGAGGCAAACGTGGAGAACGCTGAGGTGAATGTGGAGCATGGCACTGAGCATCTGCAGCGTGCAGCTTACTACCAGGTACAGCAGTGAATGCAGCATTGCTTTAACATGCTAAGCTCACCTAGGACAGTCTTACACTCTCAGAGTATGATGTTTTTCAGCAGTGCTGTGTTGTCTCTTTGCCCATTACAGAGAAAATCACGCAAGAGGATGTGTGTTCTGGCTTTAGTGCTGTCCCTGGTGCTGACCATCTTCGCCATCATTATTTGGCAAGCTATCAAATGAGGTGATGTCACACATTGATTTAGTGGTTATTTGGTGTTATTCAGTTTTGAGTGAGTGGAGCTACTTGAGTGAGCTGGTTGCTGAGTATCTTGGTGTGTGTGTATGTGTGTATGCGTATGCTAAAGCCACTGTTTAGCAAAGAAGAAAAGGCTGCAGAGCGCCACCTCTTTCTAAAACCACACCACATTAACAAAAAAGGATCCTAATTAGTGGAGTCAGTTGCTTCTCTGCAGGCTTTGTCCCAAAAAGCCATAGACACTAGGCCCTGATAAGATCTAATTAAATAGCCTCATCTAGAACATGTTTATCCATGCAGGATAAAATGAACTAAATCTTCAAAGCACCTTGCATGCCCAGTGTACTTTTTTCAAGTTGTATCCTAGGAATGCAAGTTGAGGATTGTCAAGTTCCCAGGAGTGTATAGTTTCCCCATTTCAGGGGACCATAAATAAACAAAAGTTCGCTGCTTAGTTGTTTTTGGCTAACTGTGTATGTGGGGATCATTATCTCATACACAATAGTTAGCAAAAGGTCTAGAGTTGATTCTAGATGTGACATTGAAAACTGGAATCTGATGCTATTGTCTCTAACAATGAGAACCAAAGAAATCTTAGTGCCAGTAAAGCTAGTCATGATGACAAATCAAAATAAATGAATCCAAGAAACAAGAAACATATTATGGGCATTGATACATTCTTAAACAAAGCAAGAACATGTTTTTGAGTTTAGAGATACAACACAAACTTGGTAAACTACAGAAGACCACAGTAGTGGATGACTGATGAATAGATTGAGGTCTAGGCGAGAAGTTGTCAAAAATTACTTGAATTCTGATGGTTCGAGGGTTTGAGGGCATAATGCCAACTGCTGGTAAGTTTCCATATTAGAAAAGCCAACATACAGTTTGCTAGATAGTACATAAAATATCCTTTAGTGTTCTAGGACAAATCTTTATGGACAAGAAATGAAGACTATCCTGTAAAAGTGAGTAAAACTACATAAAGCTCAACACTTCAGCTGTGGCATGGGCATGTAAATCTGCAAGTGGACGTGGCTCACTTGTCTTCATGGATGATGGGACTGCTGACAGCAGCAGGTTGAATTCTGGAATTGTGAAGTGTACTGAGGCATCTTAACTGCTTAGATCCACTTAAATGCCTCTAAACTCAGTAGCTTGCATTTCACCTTACATAATGACCATGACCTGAAATGTACTACTAAAGCAACTGTGGAGATTTTTAGAGCCAAAAAGTTTAATGCGCTTGATTGGCCAAATAAGTATACAGTATACAGTTACTGAAGTCAATACTGAAAGACAAACACTCCCAAGGCAAGCAGGAACAGACAGGAGCTGTATTACTGCCATGGCAGGGGAAGATACCAAGTATCTGGAGATATTTCCTTTAAACAAAGTGTGACCAAGTAATAAAGATAACAGTTGCAATTAGAATTTATATATATATATATATATATATATATATATATATATATATATATATATATATATATATATATATATATAATTTAAAAAAAAAGTTTTTGTTACTTATGGTCTCTTGAAATGGTGTACAGTGTACAAAAAAAGGTCGTAATTCCAACATAGTTTATTTATATGGATGTAAATACACCCTAGATTAATCTGATATTCTGCCTATTTAATGCATAATTTAGATTCTAATAACCGGAATAACAAAAAATATATATTACAGATGTTAATTGCACTAAAACCATTATTGCACATATTGCATATTTAATTGCTAAGACTTACTTATGTCTTAGCAATTACTGTCTCTGTTATAGAGTATATTCTACAGTGGAACTTGAAAGTTCAAAATTTCTCAAACAAATGTATGTGAAAACTGCTGGCATCTATGGCCAGTGAAAGTCTAGAACAGCATTTAACAAGATGCTATGTGTGATATTTCTGTCAATACCTGTTTCTTTTTTTGTTTGTTTGTTTGCTTATGTGGCATGACGTTCACCCATGGACTTTCACTGCTGCTTATCACTCCACTGCACAAACTTGATTTTATTTTTTGTGAACTGTTTATTATTGTAACATTAGAAAAGTTATGTTAATGGTTGTTTTGTCTTATTTTATTGATGCAATATTTGATTAACTGTTGTTCTATTAGTCTTTAACATTAGAATGCACTCAACACCTCAGTTAAATCTAATTTAAGTTTTAGTTAGGAAGTAAATTACTGTTTAATTTTAGTTCAGTAGATCACTTGCATTAGTAGACAGACTAAAGTTTTTTCTATAGGTTAGCTAGTATGGAGAACTCCTACTGTGTCCATGAAAAGGAAGCTCTATTGCTCTTTTCTGTTCCAGTCGGGAATATTTATTTAAAACAAATGTGCTAAAATTTGTTTCAAAAAATAAAAGAAATTGTGTGTATAAAATAACCTAAATACTAAGGATGAATTTGTTTTTTGTACCACATATTACATAATATAGTCTATTAGACAAAGGTGCGTGTTATGGAAGTTCTTTTTTTTACCCACTAGATGGCACTCAATGTACAGAAATAAAACACGATTTTCGTTTCGTTCTTCTAAGATTTACATAAGGTGTGAATATAGGCAAGGAATTCTCGAGGTAATAAATACTCAACGTATCACCTGTAGGTATTACTGACCTTAACTCAGATTAATTGTGGGTTTGCTTGGGACTCAGACCTGGACCTCCATTATCCTGATTTCTCCATGGAGATTCTTTTGTTCTAACAGGTGTCCTTGACTTTGTACAGCACCAGTTTACACAGTTCCCATTTGGGTTGGTATAAATGTAGGTCTTTGTTGAGAGAAGCATAATGGGGTCGAAATCTGCCTCAAGTGAAACAACTATTCTGCTTGTGGTTGTTTGATTTTTTTCCACTGCAGATATTATTGTATTCATAATGCCATTTATGCAATTTTTCAACAGATACACTGAAATGTGTTGAAAGGTATAGATGATATTTTGTCAATCTCCCCTGAGAAGTGAATCTATAACATCTACAAAAATGTGTGTCAGTATTGCATTTCTTTTGTCTACTCTCAGACAATTTAATTCATTGAAGATTGCTTTCCAGCTCTTTATGCTGATTTTGACTGTATTCTGTATTTTTATATTCCCAGAATGAATACAACATTATACATAACACTAAAGTATGAAAATTATATTATTGTTATATCACATAATTTCTCTACTCCAATACTCCATTAAGTTATATTCTGATGTCTATAGCAATATGATAAAGTTATAATCTTGAGTGGCCTTGAGCATAGTCAAATCTGATTGGAACTGAATATGGAATGTATACTGGAGGCCTGCAATTCTGGTAAAATAATTGTCACGTTTACTTGCACTTGCACAAATTTTAATATGATTTTTTAATTAATTTCACTTTTCTGCCAACACTAAAACTGATATTGAAGAGGATGAGAGGTAAGAATTGCCGGCACTGCTGCAACTTGCAGAGTGTGGACTTCAGAGACTATTGTCGAAGTTTTCCCCTTGCACACAAGAACAGCCTTCCAGAATCATGAGTATGTGTTTAACAGTCCAAGTGTGCTGCTGTGGTGCTCCGAGAGATTCTCAAGGTGCTGTTGAGTGGCCCTTGGTCACGTCTGTGCGTCATGCGGGGTAGGATTCAGCAGGCACCTACCCCCGCTGTCCTTCACAAACCACAGGACTAACCCTCCTAATGTTTGGCTGTGCACATCTCTCGGGCCGTGCACAGGCAATAACAAAGAGCTTTAATGATGATTTGAGTGGATAGCCCCTTTCATTAATGCTTCACCAACCCTTCGTGAACCAAACGTCCAGCTCTTGAAGCCATATTTGTGGTAAGGGCTACAGAGTGTGTAGGTGTGGTGAGTGTTTAAATGCTCATTGCCGTAATGTAAATGAAATTGGTGAAATCACTTAGAAATATTGTTATTTCACTAAATAAGTAGTTGATTCTTTCATGCAAGTATCTCACAGAGAGTAAATGCTACACACTTATCTGGAAAAAATGTTATCAGTTGAGTGCTGTAATCTCTTGTTTAAACCAGCTTTGTTTCAGGTTTTTAAGTATATAAAATAACATCAGTATTTACATATTTACCCAATATTTACATTTTTTCACTAAAGAAGGGAAATTCAGTTTTCTGTGATAGGGGCCCTTTAGAAAATTTAAGATTTGTTTAATTGACAGTCCCATGTGGGTTCTGAAATGTCTGCCAAGTTCTTGCTTCACAGTAATTTTCCAGCTGTCAAACAGTATTAGACATTTAATAACAGGCTACCAATATCTAAGCAGCTAACCAGCTGTTAAAAAGAGTGATTGGAGCTAAGCAAGGATGTTATGTGAGTAAGATGTATGCTGACACTCAACATTGGTCCTATTATACTGCCAAAAATGTTTCCTTTTTCAGGCTATCTACTATCTAATGAGGTACCTGTGTAAGGTACTAAGGCAGTTGCATCCAAATTGGAATGCACATTAGTAAAGGTGCTTCAGTATGCAATTATTCCTGAATTTCTTTGGACTAAAAGATGTTGTTCATAATGGGCATTACAGTGTTGTGTGAGTGTAGAAAAAGACTCATGCCATCTTCATTCAAAACGAATACACTGTTTTTTTTAACAAGGGAAAAGATTAATCTAGCGGAGAAACTGGGAAAATAATAACACATCAAGAAGTATAAACAATCTATACACGCTGCCCAGACACTGGCTCCTCTCACACTGTAGAGCAACCCATTGTGCAGCTGTCGCAGCCTGTACAAACCACCTTAGCTCAGTTTTCCTCTCGCTTGGACCCATCCATGCACCATCTTGGGTGTGGTAGAATTCCTCACAGTGTTGAGCCTCGTGTCACTGCCTCAACAGAAATAGCAGAAGCAGTGCTCCTCTCAGCCACTTCCACTCTCCTCAGCATCTGCTCTCTTCACACAAAGCAGTAAGACGGGGCATGGATGTTATTATGCAGGTATCCAGCAGGTGTTGGATGGTGAAGCGACATTCCTGTAGTGCCATAATTGACCTCATTACAAAGTGGACAACATAGAGGCAATTGTGGAAATGATGGAATCCTGCCACAACAGTCATCAACTCTACTTGTCACAGTAGTTTAACTGTAACTTACTCAAGCAATGACTGTAGTAGGCTACACCCATATAAACATCACCATATCCCTGGGAAACACTTTCCCGGTTATTTCAAGTGGCCAAGCTCTCTCCATAACCTCCATCTCTTTGGGAGCATCTGCAGTAGCTACACAAAATGTCACTGTAGGGCTGTGGTCAGTGCCACTAGGTCCTCATGCAGCTCCAGCAGCAGATCCACCAGAGCCTGTAGTTCATACTCCTCCAGCGACAATTGCGTCAAGCTGACAGCTGCTGTTGAGCCATGATTCCAAGCAGCCACTCACAGCTCTGTAGAGCATAGCTCCCAAGTGCCCTCACTAGCAAAAGTAGGTGGACACGTCATCTCTCTCACCGGGCACTAGCTGGGACCCACTATTGACCCTCTTGTTACTGTTTCTTTCATCATCTTCCCCAGCCAGCCACCTCACTCTTGGCTACTTGGGCCATCCAGGAAGGTACAGGTATGATGTTCAGTACCCCCTCCACTGGGCTGTTTTCTTCACCACCCGCCTTTGAGTTTGTAGATGTGTCACTTGATCGCCTCCGGCCTGGCAATGACATTCTGTTTCTGACACAAATGTAGCATTGTTGTGGAAGAATATTCAGAGATTGCCATCTTCATTCAAAATTAATATGTTGTTTATTTGAATATGTACAATAACCAACAGGAAAAAGATCAATCTAATGCAGAAATTGAGGGATGTATAACTAGACACAACACATCATGAAAACAGTAGACAAAATTCTAGTATTATAATTAAACTAATGCATACACGCAAACCAACAATTTCCAACAACAAACATGAACATAAAATTTAACTGAAAATAAGATTGCAGAGAGGTGCACAGAATCCTAGGAGTCCTCGCCATGCTCCTCTACGCTCCCAGTGGCCACCCACGAGTCCAGTAGTGAATGCCACAGTATAATACAAAAGTATATAAGGGGCATTTCAAGCAATACATTACAAACTGCATATGATTTCAGTGTCAAGTAAGATAACGAAAAACACTGCAAATAATGAAAGCACTTAATAATTTGATTCACAACTCTCTGTATGTGTGAAATGATTATCTCCTAAAGTGTTAAAAGATTTATTGTTATGATCTAGCTCTGCCATCTCATTTCGATAAACAGCTTTGTCACTGTTGTTGATCTGTCCAATTACTGTGCTATCAACTGCAAAATAGATGTGGCTGGCTGTTATTTCTGCCACATAGTCCCAGCAAAATAATAAGTTTAATTTATACAGGGGCTTTATCAAACTCAAGGTCACTGTACAAAGCATTACAGAAAAGCATCACAATGAATCAATTACAAGAGAGTATCACAAACATTAGGAATTAGATATAGAAGGAGAATAGTCAAAGTACTGAGAGATTTTTTAAACTGAACTTCAATTTGCCATCGCCCCCAAACTCTGGAACACACTTCCACAATCTCTCTGTCGTTGTTCTACACCCTCCGTATATGGTGTGTGTTCCTATTTTTGTAGTTCGGTTCCCTTGGTCCAGACAAAACAAGAAAATAATACTTCGTTACATTTTAGTCCTGGTTTGTTTAGCGTTCACATTTACAAATTTACAATCGAACCAAAATAAATTAAAGAAAAAGTGACATACGACGCACGTATGACAATCTATGGGCTTAATGCACTTATCGGTGTTTGAGTATACCTGAAGGTATTTTTGCCATCTGGAAACAACAAGAAGTGGTAAAATGGACAAAGGAGTCAAAACAGCGCCAGATATTCGTCCGATGCACATAACAAAAAAGGTATTCTGCAAAAGAAGATGACGTACATTTCCGATGCTTGTATCGACCTGTAATGAAACATTTTTTTGCTTGTTTTCAATGCACCCTGTTCTGTCGCGGCGCTTTCAGTGTCGCAGCTTGTGACATCACGTCCTATGTTTGGGTCGTTGCCTTCGGTTTGCATTGTGTTCATACTTCAAACGAACCGCACCACCTGGTCAAGCGGTCTCCGTCCGCTTATTTATTTTATTTATTTATTTTTTCCATTTTTTTAATCTTTATTTGCACAGCACTGTTAAGAGTATATTTTACAAGAAAAAGGTACGGTGGCCAGGAAGACCCATATCAGGCTGCAAATTACCAATCGTGCAGCAAATGAAAAGACGCACTGCAACTACACAAACCATTTTCATCAAAATGACAACACATGCGCTACGATTTTTTCCCTTGGTATTATGGCACAGAATGAACAATTGGCTTATTCGTACTTCGCATTCTTGTGTATGTTGCTACTGTTAGGTTCTGAAGAACGCTTATAAAACAAAATCCCATTTAACATAAACATAAACCCGACCCTACCAGAAAACTAACCTAGCTACGTAGTGTTAACTACATTCCGAGTGTTATTTACTACCAGTTCAACCTAATTAGATGCTACCTAATAACTTTTGTCTCTATACCTACATTTAGAGTGTTACTGAGTTAATTTATTTTGTATGCATGTAAAACATCACACTTCATATAAGATAGTGAGAATAAGACAATTGACCAGCTGTTCATTGTTGCAGACCAGCTAACCAAACTGGTACTTGTAACAAACCATCTTAGAAATGGACCACAAAACTATAAAACCTGAACGAAAACGTGGCCTTTCTGAAATTAGTAACAGTCCGAATGTAGCTAGTTAGCTAACAAAACATTAAGTCAGAAAATTAGTCGTGTTAGATGGGACTTTTTTTTTAGCCTTCTTTAAAGCTGCATTCTGTACAGCCTAGAAATAGTAAATACGCAAGAATGCGGAGCATGAATAGGCCAATTGTTTATTCTGTGTTAGCCTAAACCAATGATAAAGCCGTGGTAATCTATTTTATAATTATTTTCTTCAGCTACTCTATTGCCGCTGGTCTCATAGGAGTTCACCCCCTCTGTGTGTCCTCCGGAAATATGCTTTGTGTAATTGCATCGTTTTTTCTTTTCCTGCGCGATAGGTCTTCACGGCCACCGTAAAGGCAATCTATAGCCATACAATGCAACAAAAATGTTTTCATATGAGAATGGCTCCTCGTTTGCGGGTGCTCCTGGACGGTGAAATCCAGTGCGTCCCAAAAACGTTGTTCCTCGTCGCCTGGGTGTTTCTGTGCAAGCAAAATAATAAAAAGCAGATAACGGATGAAGCTTCTTCCTACTATTTTGCGAATCTACGCGCAGAAAAGTGACATGTGGGATTGCGCAATCGATCCCTTGTTGCGACAGAGTGCTTGTATGTGAAAGCAAACCAGCGATAATGAGCCCCGCCCTCAAACGAGCCCAGAATCGGTCGTGGGTGTGGACTCAAATGCATTAAGTAGACAGAACAGGACGAGTGTATCTGAAACCTGGGCATTATGTGCATTTTTCGCCCCTCAGGATATTACAGATACGCTCGATAAACCAAATGGTAATTAAGTATTTTACCTCTTCATTGTTCCACATCAGACCTCGGCTCATTTTGTTTTATTTGCACTTCCACGCAGTGTTTAGGGTCGCATCTCATGTTTATCAATCTGCTTTTTTGGTGCGCTCCATGGCTTGGAAGGCAGCGTTCACACTTGCTTTAACGAATCGTACCAGCAGAGCAATTGCTCCAGGCTTCATTTTAGTTGAACCAAAGCTGTCAAGTATAGATGGGTTGTGTTCAGACATGGTAGCTTTGAATGCAGAAAGAGCAGGAGGTGAAGAGGCAGCTTTGGTGCTAATATAAATCAGTTTATCATCAGTGTAACAGTGAAAGTGGAGGCCATAACTCTGAACAATCAGACCAAGAGGTAGCATGTAGATAGTGAAAAGGAGAGGGCCAAGGACTGCTCCGTGGGGTACTCCTTGTGCAATTGTATCAATGGCAGATTTATATTTAGCAAGGCCAACAAACTCAGATCTATTTGAGATATATAGAAGTGGAATAAAGCAAGGACTATAGTAATGACAGTTTGCTAAGAGATGAGTGATCAGTGGGTTATGATTAAATAGGTCAATTGCTGCACTTAAGAAGATGGATACTCAGAGTGCCAGTGTCAGTAAAAAGAAGGGGATTGTTAAGAATGAGTAACAAAGCTATTTTCAGTGCTATGCCATGGTACAAAGGCTAGAGTGGAACTGTTCATAAAGGTTATGAGTATTTAAAAAGGACTGCAGTTGGTAGGCTATGACCTTTTCTAATAACTTGGCTGGAAAGGAGAGATTGGGGATTTTCTGATAATTATCAAGAATCACAGCATCTAGTGCTGACGTTTTGAAGGATGTTGGATCCAATCAAGAGGCAAGAGATGCTTTAATGAAGTGACAAATAGGAGGAGAAATAATTGCGGAACATTTCTTAAGGAGTGGGTTGGGGGCAGGATTGATCGGACAGGGAGAAGAGTTGGCTTTAACTATTAGCAAAGAGGAGAGCTCAGCCATGGGGCCTTGTGGATGATAGTTTTCAAAATTAAAATGGATATAATAGACCTGTGGCCCCCTTCATTTTTTCATACTTAACAGTTTTACACCTCTTCTAAACTAATTATGTCTGTGTCTCAGTGAAACCTCCACATAGTGCAGCATGGTGGGTGTAGCCCCATGCCTGTGTAATTGAGATGGCTCTCCTCAGCAGGCACTGAGGATCTGAAGGAAAACAGCAGCATACAATCAGCAGAAAGACACAGCAGGTGACATCCTTGCGAAATGAAATTCAGGAAAAACCTTCAACTTTCAGTGGGAGGATGAGCTCAAACACAGGGCTAATGCCTTACAGTGGACTGAACATTTCAAATGTAATGTCACAGTTAGCCTCTTTCTTTTCTCAAACCTGATAATCTGTATTGAGGTCCAGTAAGTAAATTCTTGCCAACTTCAATAAATTAACTATAAAGATTGAATAAATTAACTATAATGATATGAATTAGTGGGTTGCCAATGATTTTTAATTTGTGGTAATAAAAATGTCATTAAAATAAAATACTAACTTGAAACTATTTTTGCTTCAACAGGTTGACCATTGACTTTTGTATGCAGATAACAGGAAAATAATATGAATTTTGTAGCTGGTGTTCTCTTGGGAAGCATAGATAGTTCCCCAGTGCTTGCCGGGGATGTCAGAGCCATTACCATCCTTTGCCAAGTGACCTGTTCTGGCTTCCTCATCTGAGGCAGCAAGGGAGCCGTGACACTAGCTCCACCCAAAGGAAAACAAAAAAACCTGCTGTGGCCTACCCCATAGAGCCATGGTTTTGGTGTCTGGAACTGCCTTGATTCTGAGAAGGGAGATGCTCTCTGAAATTTCTTGGGGGTGGGGCTTGTAGTCCCCTCGGCCCTACTTTCCAGGGACCGACCGGTTCACGTGCACTATGTGGGCAGACCGGTTGGTCTGAAGGCCCACCCAGGGGCATGAGCATGGTGGCTGTTGCCTAGTCAATTATGGGAGCCTCTATCAATGCCACAGGGCCCCAGCTCTGTGCCTAGTTAATGGGAGGTGGTTCCACCACCCCGTTCAATCAAGGGGTCCCAGCCAGCATAGGGGGTGCTGTCTCTGCACCCGATCGATGAAGGGTCCCATCAATGCTCTAGAGATGTGCAGGTTTGCCATGCCCAGGGCTTCAGGAGGCGAAGTGTCTAGCATGCGCCAGGCTCTGGGTGGTGCGCCACTCTCCATGCTCTATGCCTGGATGGGCATGGTTCCCATTGCGTCCCCTTCCTCCCTCCCTTTGCTTTGTCACTGGCATGGGAGGTGTACAGTTGGTAGTTACAGTTACATCTTTGTTTTACACAGCTGATTGATGTGCTGTTGGAGGTTTATAGCTGTTTATTTACAGCTGTAGGTGTTTTGTAGTACTACTTGTATTGTAGGTGAATTGTGCTACTGAAGGTTTACAGTAGTAGATGTGCTATTGGAGGTCTGCTGTTAGAGGTGTACAGTTGTAGATGTGCTGTTGTAGGGTTCTGTTAGAGGTGTACAGTTGTAGATGTGTTGTTGTAGGTGTACAGTTCAAGTCTAGCCCATGTGTTCCTTGCTCAGTTTCTGATCACATGACAGCTGTGGGCTTGTTATTTTTGGATGGCAGACCACTCTGAACCCAACAGTGATACTGACACATATAATAACCCTAGCAACACTGTTCTGCCTGATAGACTTGTATGGGTTTAATATCCAAATAATATCTGGTCAGCAGTGGTCTGGTAGTCAGAAAATAACCAGATATGAATGAGTAGCAAGATGGCTGACTAATCCTGCATGCCAACAGATGGGTAACAGTACGTGATTGTAAACTTATAAAATGCATCTATAAGATAGCGTACCTAAAAAAAGCCAGAGAGTGTTGGTACAAGGTAAGTGCCTACACTTTAAGGGCCAATGACTATAAATACTACCTGACAGCATGTGCAAGGTCTGCATGAAAACTTTACTAAGAACCTACCAATTTCAAGCATATATGAAACAGTCAAAATATCAGACTAACCCTTGATTGTTAAACTTTTGAATGTGCTATAGATATTGAACTTTCTTGCAGGTTGTTATACATGCATGTCTTGCAATGTTCTTGTGATGCCACTTGTCCTTTTGGGTGATTTGGAAACCAGTGATAAAGACTGACAGCTGGGACTATGCACCTGTCTACTGATTTTCTTCGTCTGTTTCTCATCAAATGTAAAATAAAATAAAAGTCCTTTCTACACCCATAAAGAATGTAAATGTCTGCAGAGCCAGAAGAGAGAAAAGGTCAGGCAGAAATTATCAACTCCTTGCACTGAAAAGGGGGGTCTGGTTTTCTTCATTTCTTCACCATTGTCAGAAATGGTTTTTTGCTCTCTTACCTCTTTTTTTCATTTCCTCTTCCAGATGCTGAAATTCAGCTCTGATTCCAAACTGTGATGGACACTTCACTAGTGATAATGACTGCTAGGCTTTCTATGGTTATACATGAGAAGAGATGAAAGAAGAGAGGAAATGAATGTGGGGTGCACAATACTGTGTATGTGTGTGTGCATGGGTGCGTATGTGTGTGTATGTGTCTGTGTATTTGCACATTCATGCTTCTTACCTCATTCATGTCTGTAAAGGAAACTTGAACTACCATTTATCAAATATTATGAGCTTGTCTGTGAATGTGCAAGACATGCAGGAGTATTTTTGTCTTCATAAAGAACACTGCAGTTAGCAATGTGCCTGTGTGCGTGTTTCAGCTGATGCTGCATACACGATGCATACAGTATAGTAGTAATTTTAATGTGACCTTTTTATAATTTTAACAGAAAGAGTATTTTAACCACAGATGTAGTACATGTTCTTCAAACCCTTCACAGTTGGAAATCCAGCCAGGGATTTAGAGTTGCAAGAAACAGTTTGGATTTCTGGAAGAATGGCTCCGAAAATATGATTTTGATCTTCTTATGTGTCATAATAATAAATTGTTTGTCTTTTTTAACAAACACACTAAATTTTACACTACCATAGTTTTACTGAATATATGGTTCAAACATTCAGTCATTGATGGGAAAAGTATGAAAAAAGTAATTAGAATCAGATGTTCCAATTCAGCCAAATGTTAAATCCAAAATACAACACTTTTGAAGTATGTGCTATACAGCTTTGGAAGAAAATAAGAGACCACTCCAGTTTTTTTTTTAAATCAGCATCTCCACATGTTCAGCAGTTGAATAGGTGATCACCTTACCAAAATCCTATTCTAACGGGCAACAGTATAAAAACCACTGCTGATGTCATCACTATTCTCTTGTTATAGAACCAGCTGGATGGGAAAAGCAGTGCTAGGACTATCCAAAAAGTATTTGTAGTCAAAATACAGCTACAGACCATGCCAAAAGAGTAAAAAAAAAAAAAGGTTCTTAATCAGGAAAAGAAGGGTTCAATTTTAGCTTTACTGGCAGAGGGATATAGTGAGCATCAGCTTTCTTCTATCTTGAAAATGTCAAAAACTATGGTTAATAAGAACAAGGTTAAGTAGCAAACACATGGGACAACAACAGCTACAGACTGGCAGAGGTCGAAAACAACTCTACTGACCGTGATGATCGCCACCTCATTCGAATGTCACTTAAAAACCATAAGATGACGTCAAGTGACCTACAAAAAGAATGGCATGCAGCAGCTGGGGTGAATTGCACAGCGAGGACAGTTTGAAACAGGCATCTGGAGGCAAGGCTGAAGTCATGCAAAGCTAGAAAAAAAGGCCTTCATCAATGAGAAGCAAAGAAGAGTGAGACTGAAGTTTGCAAAAGACCATAAGGATTGGACTGTAGAGGACTAGAGTAAGGTCATCTTCTCTGATGAGTGCAATTTTCAGCTTTTTCCAACACTTGGTCGTGTAATGGTTAGGCGGAGACCTGGAGAGGCCTACAAGCCTTACACCCACTGTGAAATTTGGTGCAGGATCGGTAATGATCTGGGGATGTTTCAGCAAGGCTGGAATCAGGTAGATTTGTCTTTGTGAAGGACACATGAAGCCACTTACAAAACTGAGCAGCAAGAAAACTTGCTTCCTTCTGCTCTGACAATGTTCCCCAACTCTGATGATTGTTTTTTTCAATAGGACAATGCTCCATGTGACACAGACCACCAGATCAAGACCCTATAATGGCCAGCCCAATCTCCAGACCTGAGCCCCATTGAAAACCTCTGAAATGTGATCAAGAGTAAGATGGATGGTCACAGGCCATCAAACAAAGCCAAGCTTCTGGAATTTCTGTGCCAGGAGTGGTGCAAAGATACCCAACAGCAATGTGAAAGACTGGTGGAAAGCATGCCAAGACGCATGAAAGCTCTGAGTAAAAATCAGAATATTCCACCAAATATTGATTTCTTGACTCATCCCAAGTTGAAATATTAGTACTGTGTTGTTTATAAATGAATATGAGGTTGTTTTCTTTGCATTATTTGTGGTCTGAAATTTCTATAACTGTTTTGTTATTTTGAGCATTAGTCATTTTCATTAAAAACATGCTCTAAAATACAATATTTTTATCTGGAATTTGGAAGAAATATTGCCAGTAGTTTATAGAATAAAACAAAACTGCTTAGCCTGGTCAAACACATACCCATCAATTGTAAAACTAGAGAAATTGATCATTTTGTAGTGGTCTCTTATTTTTTTCCGGAGTTGTATAATGCAATATGGCCTCATCAAAAGATATTGTAGAAGATACATTAATGAAGCTAATAAGACAAGAACTGATTACAGAAACATTTCTATAGACTTATAGTCTATAGTCAGGCAGATTTACTTTGCCTATAGAAGTGAACATCCTACCAAGATCAATGCATGTATTGTTGAATCCTTAAACATGTGATAAGAATTCCAGTGCAACAGCAGAGGATCCGCAGACATTTCCTGCATCGGAATGAATCTAAAACATTAAATAAGGTTAATATTCAGTGGAAGGTTTCATGCAGAAAATTATCTCCAAAGAAACATTATTGCCCATCTCAGGTTTACTAAAGACCACCTAGATATTTAATATCATCTCTGCAATTGAAATTGGATAATTCTTTGAACAAATGGGCCAAAACCAGATCTTTTTAGTAAAGCTTTATGTTTGCATGAAATGTTGCATATAAACAAGCACAAAAACTTTATTCCAACTGTGAAGTATGAAAGAGGGAACAGAATGCAGTGGGGCTGCTTTGCTGCCTCAGACCTGCATGACTTACAGTAATTGAGAGTGGAGAGTGGATGAGAGTGGAGCAGCATGTAGATGGTCTATGGCAGAACATGAGGGTCTTTATCTATCATCTAATACTTATAATAGCATGGGTCCTAGAGGATTAATCCAGACACAGGAATAAATCTACATCATAGAGTTGTTTGTTTTTTGGGGGGTGGTTTGTTAGTTAAATCATATCATACTTGTGAATTAAATACTAAGGTTGCATTATAGTTAAGCAGCATTTATACAGAAATCCAGGTAATTCCAAAAGGTTCAGAAAGATTTTTCTGGCAAAATTTTACAAAATTTTGGCTCCCAATTTGTTTGCATAGTAACTGGTTACAAAGTATTATTCAATAGATTTGCAATGGTGAAATCATCCAGGAGAATCAGCTGTTTTCAATTATAAAAGAACACAGTCTCATATTGTTATCCTGAGCCTAATCTACACAGCTCCTATGTCTCTGACACCAGGGTCTTAGTTTGAAATGATTGAAAGATCATCTTATTGTCAGAGGAAAGAATGCAGTTGGCAGTAATAACCAATGCAGATGTGAAGAATATGCATCCCACCTTCTGATAAATTGTATATTTATTAATAGTAAACAATGCCGTGATGAATCAAAACTAGATTTAATGCTATGGGTGCACCATCTGTTTTCATGAAAGTGACCTAAAAATCAGTACATAAATCACAGAATTTTTATCTTCCTGTGAGAGGATACTTTGATTTCACACAAAGGACATCTGAGGAAGCACTAAAAAGTCTTGAGACCAACAGCATTTCCCACTCTCTGAACCATTTTGACAGACCATAGAACAAATGTACTGTTAAATAACTCCCAGTGGCACTGTTCAAAATGCATCCTGATCCTCATTTGCCACCATATATATGTGTGTGAGTTTCTGTGTGGAGTGTGTGTGTGTTTCGCCTGTTCTCTTAACAAGATTCAGTAGGCAGGCCTGTCACATCTGGAGCTAAAAAAAAAAAGGCAAAGAAAAAGGGCACACTTCCACTGGTGCCAGCAGTGCTGGTAGGCCAAACCTGTGTTGTGAAATGACCATCTCCACAATAGGAAATATCTGGCACAGTTCTTTATTTTCTAGTATTAAACTATCAAATAGCAACATGTTAGCTGCTTGTTTCCCAAATTATTAAGCTATATTTAGTATACATGAGTGTGATGAATAGGACAAATTACTTTTTATTGCTTAATACTTTGACAGCTCTTGTGACTCACTACCTCTGAATGACTTCAGTGATGACCTACATTTAATACATCTCAGCCATTTCCTGATGTAATTAATATGACAGGATTGCTAAAGAGGCACCCAGACTCATTAAAGCCTCATGAACAGTGGCTACAGATTCACAAACTAAGAAGGTTGTCCTTGTGTTTTAATTTGCATGATATCAAATACAGTAATTGATAAGACCTATGAAAAATGGTCAACACAGCTAAAAAGCCTTTAAACAGACTAAGGCCCATGGTAGAAATGTATTCTATATATCTACATCTACACACACACACACACACACACACACACACACACGTTTGTCACACTCAAATGTTTCAAATCATCAAACAAGTTTATATTAGACAAAGATAACACAAGTAAACACAAAATGCAGTATTTAAATGAAGGTTTTTATTATTGGGGGAAAAAAATCCAAACCTACATGGCCCTATGTGAAAAAGTGATTGCCCCCTAAACCTAATAACTGGTTGGGC